>NC_084754.1:14668444-14823444 GCF_033978785.1 Entelurus aequoreus | reverse complement strand
CGGCTATGGCAAATCTTATGTACAGAAAATTACCGTCGAGCTGGCTCATTTTGAAAAGTGGATCCAACCAGACAAATCAAAGGTATCGAAATATGGCTTCTTTGGCTTTTGGGGGGTTGGCAGTGTGGTAAATGCAACTTGTTTTTATCATTTTGTGACATACCTCTGAATGTTTGTACTGTAAAAGTCAAAGATAAGAATGTACAGTAATAGTATAGTAGAGTAGTTAAAGCAATATCAATGTTGTTTAAAACATTTAGGGTCGGATTTACTATTCTCCAAATACCACACGCTAAACAGCATGTACAATCTATTAAATAGTGTTTACTATCACTAGGCATGTTGCGTGTGATTTCCTAAGAGTGTGTATGAAATTGAAAAATGGTGCAGACCGCCTTATTTAAATGAGGATTTCACGTGTACTATACATCACCATGGAGACACTCATTTAACGCACGTTCATGTTATCATGCTGCTACCAAAGGCGTTTTGTTATATTTTCAAACATGCAGGAAACATTTTAAAAGCAGTCAGACTCAAACAGTTGATCTACAATGAAGCCACTTTTTTTTCCTTTTTTATTACCGGTGAAAGTGCGCTCATTAGGCACAACAAATCCACAATATAATATAACAATAATAATATATATATATAACATATATTCGATGTGGGAAAAAACAAACGTAATTAAAAAATACTATAGGACATCACAACGCATCGATTGAATTAGTTTTAATCAGCCCCTTAAGTCTTCTAGTAGCTATAAAATCATAAAACGATGTTGCTGAATAGACATTGTGTCGAATATTCTTTATTTCTGACCGTCCAAAAGGTTGAAACACACGGAGGACGAAGGATTCTCGTCCGTCCATCGCACTGATCCTGCAGCCGTGAGTGGAACTGTCAGTATGCACGTCCCACAGATACTAAATAAAATGCAAAATAGGTCTCGCAAAACGGTGTTGAGTACTGATGAATCGCATTACGCGTGATAAATAATTACATTTGCATTTTCTCCTGCCAGTTTTAATGGTCAACATATATTTCACTTCAGTTCAGTTCAGTTTCAGTTTATTTCAAACATGCATACAATACAATGTAATGCATCACACATTTCCAGTTGTTTCATTACAGCACGTCCGAAAAGGAGTTTGGAAGAAGCATAGTTTATTTAATCATACCCCTTTTCATTCCAAAGCAATTTTATCCTATTTCCGTGTTCTCTGTAACAGAACAGTGAACAAATAAATAATAAATAAGTAATATACCATAGTAAGCAAACACATATTAAATACATAAATAATCGTTGTCTCAATTAAAACAAAAGAATAAAAAGGGTTCAAGATGTTCATCATAATTCTTGTTCTGTGTACTTTGTGAACACTTGTAGTTTGAACAGTCTCTTAAACTGAATCATATTGGTGCTTTGTTTGATTTCTTTGGTTAATCCATTCCATAATTTAACTCCACATACAGATATGCTAAAGGTTTTAAGTGTTGTACAAGCATACAAATGTTTTAAATTAGATTTTCCTCTAAGGTTATATTTCTCCTCTTTTGTTGAGAAGAATTGTTGTACATTCTTGGGTAGCAGGTTGTAGTTTGCTTTGTACATAATTTTAGCTGTTTGCAAATGCACCAAATCGTTGAATTGTAATATTTGGCATATTAATTAAAACAGAGATGCAAACGTTTAGTATATCAGCTATACGTGTGCTATTAAGGTTTGTCCGTGTTCTGGTACACACAAACCTTTAATAAATCAGGCCCTTAATGTATCATTCAATACAGCAACATGTTCACCCTTCCATTATTTCCTATAAGGAAAAATACATTTAAAATAACATTAGTGTTATCTTTAGTTGTGTGCTTATTTTGCGAACGATTCCTAAACCTAACAGCATTCTGTCAATTGTTCCTTTGAGATGTTTTATTTTTGTATATGCCGCTCCACCGTCATGCAAAAAGCACTAAATATTGGGACGCTTGACTGCATGGAAACACTTTGCATATATTTCGTTGTGTAATCGTCCATCTTATTTTCTTTCCTCTCCTCTTTTAACCTGAAAGCCGCCTCATTGTTGCACACACACGTGACTGAAGGGCAGCACAGTGACAATCTGCCTTTCCTCTTTCCTCTCAGGGGTACTGGATGTTCTTTGTGGTGGAAGGAAATGGGCCATTTGCCTCCATCTATAAAGCTCTGCAGGTCATCGACTTCTATCTGGGTTTTGTTTTACCTTTCCACCCCATATTTGGAATGGACGTAAGTGTTCGCCATGTAATTATTTGAACAATGACGCCAGTTCCAGCATTCTGCTAAATGGAACTAGAATGAGACGATCAGTTCTAACCTCATTGAGTCGCTTTTTCAATAGTAAAATCCAGCGTTAGCTACAGTATTTGCTGTGTGAAGTGCTGTTTCACAGTTTTTTTCACTACAGCTTTCATGTCGATGTAGTTATCTGGCTACTACATCATTAATAAACACCAATAAAATAAAAATGTCCTAAATTCTGGATCAGCCCCAAAATCTAATCACTTGTTCCTTATCCCATTTCTAACTTTTCCTGACAGTTATATGGAAATATGTCCATAACTTTTAGAGCCATCTATAGCGAAATGACAGACATGGTGTGATGCCCCTTGTAGGTTACCCTCGCTTTTTGTCTCTGAGGGTGGAGGTGGGGCCGTAAACAAGTTTGACACACGGAAGTTGAAGTTTTGTCATGATCCGTTGCCCGGATCATGACAAAACTTCAAGTTTTGTTTAGTTTTTGACTCCCTCAGTTCCCGTTTTGAGCACTCCCGGTGTGTTTTGGTTGCCATGGTTGCCATGGGTGCAGATTGGTTTCACCTGCCTCTGATTAGAGTTCGGCACGCTCACCTGCAGCCGGGCACTAATCACAGAGCTCCTTAATCAGCCACAATCAGTCTGGTTTCCTTGTTTGCTTTATGCAACCGTTACGTTGGATGATTTCTTGCTTCCTGTTTACATGCTAAGCTTTCGCGCTAGCTAGTTCCTTTGCTCTCGATGCGATCAACACGCGTCTCTTTGTTTGTATCCTGTATTTTTGTATTTGATACCATTTATGAGGAATAAATCATATTCTTACCTGCACACTTCATCCAGGGGTCCGTCTGCATCCTGGGAAAAAATAATAGACTGAGAAATGACACAATAAGTTACTGCATACATCAGCAGACACATTAGGAGCCTTTGTCTGCTTACTTACTACTAAAAGAAAAGTTGTCTAGTATGTTCACTATTTTATTTAAGGACAAAATTGTTCTTCGATTGCAATAAAAAACATATGTTTAATGTACCCTAAGACTTTTTTGTTAAAGTAAAGCCACTAATGCCAATTTTTTTGTGGTACCCCTTATTAAGAAAAGTATCGAAATACATTTTGGTACCTGTACTAAAATAGTGGTACCGGGACGACACTAAGTATATACCAACACTGACTTTTTACTATTTAAGCTTTGTGATGTCATTTCCTGTGTATGTTAGTCCATGGCGCTGATGAAGGATGTGATCAACACCACGCAGCAAGCTTGGATCATCTACGTCACTGCAGGCCTTGGTGTGACCATCTGTGTTCTTATGGTAGGAATAACAATCTATACTACACCCTTCCATATCAAATTTTAGACTTAGCAAATTGTTGCATATTGTGACTTAAAACAAATTGTTGTGTACTTGAGTGTAATCTGGGCAGCACGGCGGAACAGGGGTTAGTGCATGTGCCCCATAATACGAAGGTCCTGAGTAGTCCTGAGTTCAATCCCAGGCTCGGGATCTTTCTGTGTGGAGTTTGCATGTTGTCCCCGTGACTGCGTGGCTTCCTCCCACCTCCAAAGACATGCACCTGGGAATAGGTTGATTGGCAACACTAAATTGGCCGTAGTGTGTGAATGTGAGTGTGAATGTTGTCTGTCCATCTGTGTTGGCCCTGTGATGAGGTGGCGACTTGTCCAGGGTGTACCCCGCCTTCCGCCCGAATGCAGCTGAGATAGGTTCCAGCACCCCCCGCAACCCCGAAAGGGACAAGCGGTAGAAAATGGATGGATGAGTGTAATCTCTAAATATCTTTCAGGTCATGCACATGGTGAATAAATGGCGTTATGGCGCTGGCTTGTGGTCGTCGGACACCATGATGAGCGACATCGGAGATAGACGTCAGAGTGTGAGCCGCCAGCCCTCCTTCACCCTGTCAGAGTGGACGGACGCCCAGGAGGACCTGATGGACTTGGACCCTGTGCCTCAGACTCCAGTCTTCGAAATGGGAAGTGACAACAAGCCGGAAGGAGACGCCACCACGCTGACTGTAACACCAGTGGGTCTGCAGGAGAGGTTTGTTACATTCAACCTTTAAGGTTTCACGTTATAGTTTTTGGAATTCGGACTGCTTGGATGCAGTTTTGGGAATATCAACATCATTTCGGGGTGGTATAGCTCGGTTGGTAGAGTGGCCGTGCCAGCAACTTGAGAGTTCCAGGTTCGATCCCCTCTCCCGCCATCCTAGTCACTGCCGTGGTGTCCTTGGGCAAGACACTTTACCCACCTGCTCCAAGTGCCACCCACACTGGTTTAAATGTAACTTAGGTATTGGGTTTCACTATGTAAAAGCGCTTTGAGTCACTAGAGAAAAGCGCTATATAAATATAATTCACTTCACTTCACTTCACATTTCAATTTGTATTCAGAAGGTCTTCAGGTTACACACAAGTTCTGTTCCTATGACACTCACACTGTAGACCAGACCTGGGAAAATTAAGTCCTGTTTTCAATAATTTTTTTAGATCTTTAAGATGGAAACTGTAGTTGCCAATATGATGTGCAGTGATGTTTTCAAATGGCCGTAAGTCTTGAACTGTACAAAGTATTTCATTGGTTGGAATCTGAACTTTTGCATGATATACTAGTTACTATGGTAATCTGATTAGTTACTATGGTCATCTAAGTCACAGCAGCTCAGACGAGGCACCGAGGAGTGTGGGTGGGGAGCGTTTCCACAGAGTGTTTCCAGAGCTCACAGCCTGAAATGCGGGTGTCAGGGACAGACGCGGAAAGAGATTAATAAAGTTCTAAAGTTTAGTGATATATCAGATGTATCAGATTGTATGTGGGGGTTTTTTTTTACCCTTCGCATTCATATTTCGCTGAGTTTATTGCATTTTTGTTGTGTTTCGCTTGATTGTAAAATATGTCGATCGAGAGAGGGTGTGACGTACATACACTACTGTTCAAAAGTTTGGGGTCACATTGAAATGTCCTTATTTTTTAAGGAAAAGCACTGTACTTTTCAATGAAGATAACTTTAAACTAGTCTTAACTTTAAAGAAATACACTCTATACATTGCTAATGTGGTAAATGACTATTCTAGTTGCAAATGTCTGGTTTTTGGTGCAATATCTACATAGGTGTATAGAGGCCCATTTCCAGCAACTATCACTCCAGTGTTTTAATGGTACAATGTGTTTGCTCATTGGCTCAGAAGGCTAATTGATGATTAGAAAACCCTTGTGCAATCATGTTCACACATCTGAAAACAGTTTAGCTAGTTACAGAAGCTACAAAACTGACCTTCCTTTGAGCAGATTGAGTTTCTGGAGCATCACATTTGTGGGGTCAATTAAACGCTCAAAGAGGCCAGAAAAAGAGAACTTTCATCTGAAACTCAATAGTCTATTCTTGTTCTTAGAAATGAAGGCTATTCCACTAAATTTTTTGGGTGACCCCAAACTTTTGAACGGTAGTGTATGTTGTCAATATTCAGTGTTTTATCGTTCATAGTTAATATTGTAAATCCCACATTCTTTATTTTCATGTCTCATTCAGAAAAAAAATAATTATAATTATGTTCCGTTTTTTAAGGTTGTCTGTCATAAAGTTTTTAGCATTCAATCAGATATTATTGTGAAGTTTTGTGTTAGTGTTCCTGAAAATAGATGTACTGGCCCCCAAACACATTTTTTCTCTAAATTTGGCCCCCAAGTCAAAATAATTGCCCAGGCCTGCTATAGATAGAACACAACATAAAATATGGTAATAAAAACATTGATCCAAACAAAGATATTCAAAAACGTTGCGGTAGTTTATGCCAGTGTATCAAGATGATGTTTTTAAATATTCAGGTAAATATAATATACTACTACTCTGTACAAACAATTAGGCTTAAATTATAATATTTTTCAAAATCATAAACAGTTTTTTTTTTTAAATGCAATCTAATGCGAATTTCCAACCTTCAGACCATCGCCTGATACGCTAAACACTTGACCACCACTTGAATTATGTCATTTACACATTTTACCAGTGGTGTGCCGTCAGGGCCAGCAAGGCCTTCTCTGCTGGCCTAACATAACCAGAAATCATGATCATAATTGAAGATAAAAGTAATTTTTTTATTTACTTTCCCTAAATATCTAAAGGTATTCATGTTATCTTCATGTCATATTATGCTCTTTCCAGTGCTGTTGTTTTTAGTTTAGAGTTTTTATCCAATCAGAATTCAGCTAACTTATGTTGCCATTCTGTACCAAATCTGCCCGGCGCCTTCAGAATCAACAATGCGGGCGTCGGTGCACTGTCAGTGAATGGACACATACGGTTGATAGACAATTGCCATAGCCATTCAGATCACAAGTTGCTGTCAGTAAGGCCTTCTAGCTGGCCTTACTCTGTGATTGGATACTCACTTGGGGGTCCCAAGTAGACTAAAGAGTCTACTATAGATCATAGTTGTCCCACCATTGGTACAAATGGACACATGTATAGTAAATAGACATTTTTCTCCCATATTTCTCACACAGGAGGGGCTCAAATGTTTCTCTGACCTTGGACATGTGTACGCCGGGCTGCACGGAGCCTTATGGCTATGGAGCCCAGCTATCCCCCACAGATCAGTCAGCCCAGGACTACCTCCGGCAGGGAACACACGTCCTAACCCCCGCCATGCTGCACACACGGGCCATGGATGACCAGAGCCTGCAGGCTGAGTTTTATGTGAGTGCAACAAGAGCAGCTCACCCTCCCACACACTTGCGTCTATCAGATATACACAAAGATGAACAAGGACTCACCCGCTCATATTGAACACCCAGTGGAGTGGAGCGCTACCACCCGTAAGCAATGCCTCTGTCTCTTAGTAGGCGAAAAATGGATAAATACTATTTGCATACTAACTCACAGAGGATTTTATTATCTGCCATGCTGTTGGCAACTGTAGGTGTGTTGGAGATCTGAGCTCAAATATAGCCCTTTAATGTACAATTGTTACATTTCACAAATAGCATCTTTATCATCGTTATGTTATGGCAGGCATTGTATTTGCCACATACTTATTGCAGCTTCTGCAGTATAATTGTTCTCTGCTCATTGACAGGAAACCCCAATGAACTTTGTGGACCCGAAGGAGTACAACTACCCAGGGCTCGTAAGAAAGAACCGCTATAAAACCATCTTACCCAGTGAGTGGGTCTCACTTTAAAATAATCAAATGGTTCATATTGTCAGAATAGACGGTCGACACTATACTGGTCACAATCAAATGGGGTCTTATGTTATGTTAATTGCAAGTACAGTTCCTTCCTATGTTTTGCATATTTATAGACTGTCGCACTGATACTGGAGTTGCTTTAATCTCATTTTACCTGTGTATAGTGACAATAAAAGGCATTCTATTCTATGCATTATGACTGGAGGACGAGGAATCGCTAAACATGCTACACTGCACACGGTAGGAAGAATCAAGAAGCTCATACAAATATCGACAGTTATGATACAAAGTGAGAACGAGTGATTAGATTAATTGTATTTTCTTAAAATCGTTTTTGTCATTTTTATTATTGTTTACAATCTCAGGAAGTAAGTATATGGACACAGGAGAACTTTTAAGTGGAACTGCACTTTTTTTTTTAAATGTTGCCTATTATTCAAAATCACGATGACAGATGTATTTTATTTTTAAATTTTTTTGTATGCATTCTAACTCTTAAATTAAAGTCCTCTAAAAGCAGAGCTAATGGGAAGTCATCTATTCTGCCCATAAACCCCAATTAAAAAACATCCAAAAAGCACCAACAGTACTCCATTTACATTTCGTGACTTGAATATTAACCAAATATTATTGATATTGTTATTATAAGTGCTAACACAGACAAACTATGTAATCAGTAGCGTGTGTGTAATGTTTAATGGTAACCTGCTTAACATGAGCAAAATACGTACACTACCGTTCAAAAGTTTGGGGTCACATTGAAATGTCCTTATTTTTGAAGGAAAAGCACTGTACTTTTCAATGAAGATAACTTTAAACTAGTCTTAACTTTAAAGAAATACACTCTACATTGCTAATGTGGTAAATGACTATTCTAGCTGCAAATGTCTGGTTTTTGGTGCAATATCTACATAGGTGTATAGAGGCCCATTTCCAGCAACTATCACTCCAGTGTTCTAATGGTACAATGTTTTTGCTCATTGGCTCAGAAGGCTAATTGATGATTAGAAAACCCTTGTGCAATCATGTTCACACATCTGAAAACAGTTTAGCTCGTTACAGAAGCTACAAAACTGACCTTCCTTTCAGCAGATTGAGTTTCTGGAGCATCACATTTGTGGGGTCAATTAAACGCTCAAAATGGCCAGAAAAAGAGAATTTTCATCTGAAACTCGACAGTCTATTCTTGTTCTTAAAAATGAAGGCTATTCCACAAAATTGTTTGGGTGACCCCAAACTTTTGAACGGTAGTGTAAATATTAAATGCAATTATAAATGTGCCTGTTACTACATTACATATATTTACAGCATGTATATAAATGGAGGTGTTTGGATGGTTTTTTTGAGGGCTTTTTTTGGCCGAATAGAGCGACTGCCATAGGCTGGCATTTATTTACAATTTAGAATGCTTAAAAAAATGTAAACATATGTATTTTTGTCTTACATAAGGATTTTTAATGATAAGCAAAATTTCCCCCAAAAGTGCAGTTCCCTATTAAGAGGGGGACAAAACAAAATATTTAAATAAGAGCCTATAGCAGTTTTTGCCTGTATTTAGTTGTGCTGCACCATTGACTATATTTTCCCAATGAATTATTGCATGTACTAAAAGGGAACAGGAAAATAATTTGAATATTTAAGCGACATGATACACCACCATCCTTTGTGTTGTCTGATTGTAATTGTGATCAAAAATATCATCATTCAATGATCAAAATTAGAATCAGGTTTATTGGCCAGGTATGTTTAACACACAGGGAATTGGACCTGGAAGACTGTGCTCTCTTTTTTCAATGCAAGAAACAAACAAACAAACAAACATGAAAACGTAACAACTACGAGAGAGCATAGTACCGTGGCAGCCTTCCGCAGCAACTTGATAATTTTAAGTATGAATATGGGTATGCCCCATACTGCCCATGTAACTACTAGGTATTGAAAGGATCGATACACAAATTTGTAGTATCTCCCAAAACTAATGTAAAGTATCCAAACAACAGAAGTGTAGGTAGAACCATGTTACAACAGAAAGTAACCAACTATTAACAGTAAATTAGTCTGTATATCAATAATAGTTTGAAAATAATACAACCTAAAAGATGCAATTTGTCAGCAGCTACAGTAAATTAGGAGCCCTTGAAACTTGTTTTGAAATGGTTATATTATATTTAATCTACCGAATAATATATTATGATATATATTGTTATCACAAGAGGCTACAACATACATGTACATATGGATATATATTGCTATATAGATTTTAGGCCATAACACACATCCCTATCTGTGATTATCTAAACCGGAGTAAGGCAGCAATGGGAATATTTTTTTGTTTTCCCCGGAGCTAAAAACCTACCTCATGGTCACGGCTGATCTGTTTTCAACACATCACGGACAGCTGTTGGGTGAACAATGTACAGTTCAACGGCGGATTCTCCAATAATCCTCAAACAAAGTAGACGTTGTAAGGGAGCAATCTGGAATCCGAGCATGTTGGCAAAGAGGAAAAATAATGCAGATTTACCCTGGACAGTATTTCAATAAAATCAATTGACTACAGTATCTGGGATCCAATATAATTGTATCTTCATATATAACAACATGTTTTTTATTGTGGTTGTAAATTGCAATAGAGTAGAATTGCATTGCCTCATACTGAGCCACAGTTGAGGTATACCACTGCAAACTACAACCACAATAATACACATTTGGTTAAATTAGCAAAACTACATCAGTGCCGGTCAAAACCAAGCACTATTCAGGCAGGATTTGTGAAGGCACATTTTTGAGATCATCTTAATCCATAAAACACAACTAAAATAGGTATTTTTCCTATCTGATGTCATTTCTTTTTATCTCCAGACACACACAGCAGAGTAATCCTAAAGTCCCAGGATGAAGACGATTTCCTCACAACGTACATCAATGCCAATTATCTCAAAGTAAGTCAGATGTGTGCAGATCGGATGAAAGTCCATTGATTTTACATTTACAAAGGATAACTGCATGTGCATTTGTGTGTGTCTGTGTGCACATAGGGTTATGGGGGTGAAGAGCGTGCATATATCGCTACCCAAGGTCCAACGGTGAACACAGTAGGGGACTTCTGGAGGATGGTGTGGCAAGAGAGGACCCCGATTGTTGTAATGATTACTAACTTGGAAGAGAAAAATGAAGTGTGTAAAAATACATAATATGTGTTCCGTAATTGGCAGGTCAGCTCTTTCATTGAATGTTTGTGTGCATGACATCTTGCAGAAGTGTGCCGAGTACTGGCCTGAGGACACTGTGACCCATGAGGGGATCGAAATCACCGTTGTGACGGTAACACAGGAGGACGACTACAGTCTGAGGGTTTTTACTTTGAAGGTGAGACATCCACAGGATTAGCACAGCTGTAATAACTTTCTAAAAAGTGTCCTGCAATGTCGGAAACGGAGTGTGAGTATCACAACCAAGACCCACTTCTGTTTTCCTGCTGTGTTGATAGCAATTGTTGCTGTCTAATAAATAAGCAGATACTAAACAGACCTTAATGATCCCTTTATTCAATTCTGGATTTCATGCCGGTGTGTGTACGTGTGTGTTAAATTAGAGTGGAAATGAGGACAGGAGTTTGCGACAGTATTGGTACACCTCATGGCCGGACCAGAAGACTCCAGACAAAGCTCCGCCTCTTTTGGAACTGGTACAGGAAGTAGAAAGAGCCAGAGAGGAGGCACCGCCCACCAGTGGCCCTGTAATTGTACACTGCAGGTATATCTGTGTTTGTTAAACCTCACTTTGCTTCATGTGGTGCTGATCAAATAACAAATAACACGCCGTGTGGATTGTTGGTGTCCAAACAGCTTGCTGGTAAATCAAAGGGTAAGTTTGATATTTAACAGGCTAAAACCAAACCATGTAGAAAAGCTTAGACGCTATATGCCGTTCATATTAAGACAGAACAATGCTATAAGTGACAAAGCGTATTATTAGTGTTATCGCCTATTTGACTACTAAACAACACTGGTAACCTCTTTGCTAGAGTTGCACTGAACAGTGTTACAGGCGTTAGTTTGGGGAAGCTAACCTTGGGGACTCTGACCTGATCTAGAGGCGATAAAAAGTCAGAGAAGTAAGTGGGTGGCGTTAGAGAAGTTGTGTGTTTAGCAGGTGAGAGGAATAGTTGTTGTGAAAGTTGTGGTACCTGAAACTATCGTGTTCGACACACTAAAAATAAAGTCTGTATACTGCTAGGCAAAACAATGTCGTCTCTTCCACAAACCAAGTCTGCGACTTTGTTGAGTTGGTTAAAGACTCACCGAGCCAACCAAAGAGGTCAGTATGTCCCTAACAGCGCTTTGGGTCTTAAGATACTGCCCAAAAAGAAAAGGTAAGAACAGGCTTAAGATTATTCCGCATGTGATCTACCTGCAGTCACAGGCAAGGTTCAGAGCAAAAAGCTCTAGAACTGACATGATCTTCTCTCAGACAGCTGCAGGAAAAGTGCAGAAAAAGAGAAAACAACTTTACATGGCATTCATCGACCCAACGGCAGCCTTTAACCTTGTTAGTCGGAGTGGTCTCTTCCAGCTGCTTTAAAGGATAGGCTGCCTTCCAAAACTCTTCAGTATCCTCTAGTCTTTCCAAACTGACATCCAAGGCACCAATCAGTTTGACGGGTTCAAAATCTGATGTGGTGTCAGACAGGGATGCATGTTAGCACCCACCCTGTTTGGGATCTTCTTTTTCTTTCTTCAACGACAAGTCTTCGGAACATCAACCAAGGGAATATACCTATCTAACCTTGCTCGTCTGAAAGCCAAATGAGAGTAAGGCCACTTGTTATCCGGGACATCCTGATGACAAAGCAGTGGTAGCACACACCCAGGAGCACCTGCATAACCATAATCTGACTTAAATCTAAGCATCATCCAAGGCAAAACCAAGACAATGGGGCAGGATTCTGAAACAATCCCCTTTACACACTGGAAGCCCCACATTCCTTCACCTACCTTGGATCCACCATCCCTGACAACCTGTCACTCGATGATGAACTCAACAGCCGCATTGTTAAAGCTCTGTACAGAGCTTGTGACATCAGCTCACTCTTGTATGGCAGCGAAACCTGGACGCTGTACTCACACCAAGAGCGTTGTCTAAACTCATGTCACCTTCACTGCCTCAGGGGCTTACTGATGATCTGGAGGGTGAGGTGAGCCCTGGAGAGAGCACAACTTCCCAGCATGTTCTCGCTTGGCAATGTCCAGCAGATGGACGATGGAGGAAACCCAAAAGACAGCCTCTCAAGGTAGTCTGGTAAAAGACCCACTGGCCGTCCCCAGCTATACGGCAGGGACGTCTGCAAGCAAGACCTAAAGTCCTTTGACATCAGTCCTGCTACCTGGTAAGCTGCAGGTAGGTACAGGACAAAGAGGAAGCACATTATACAACCATCATCAGGAGTCGACCTACATCTGTGACTAGTGTGGCCAGACCTCCCTCTTACAAATTGATCTTATCAGCTACAAAATATGTTGCGCTAAAAACTAACTCCCAAGCACGAGAAAACCATTATCTGTGATGATGATTTATTACTATAAAAACATTCAAAAAAAATGTTGTTACATTACTGTCATGATTGGCTTTACCAGAGTAGGACCCCAACGCAGAGAAAAAAATAATAAAAATATTAACAAAGCACTCAAAAATAAGTGAGGAAAATAAGTAAGGATGGACACAAAAGGTATGGAGAAACAGAAATAGCACACACAAGGTGTGGGGAGGAAACCGTTAACACGACATGGCAACGGCGGAGCAGAGCCACAGGAAGTGAGTGGAGCCAAAGCAGAGGAGATAAACGCCATCAAGAATCTATTGGCACCGAGTGAATGGACTGGAGAGCTTAAAGTAGTCAAGAGGTAACAGGTGGCTCCGTTCCGTGAACCAAAAACCAGGCACAGCAACAAAAAGCAGACAGGCGGGCAGAGCTGTCAGATCATGACAATTATGTCTTTTTTACTGTTCATTATTTCAGTGCTATTGTTTAATTGCATTTTTAGAACGTGTCTCGGGCCAATAAATAAACAAGCTGCGAGCAGTATATGGACCCCAGGCCACAGTTTAAATACACAGCCTTAAATGTCAAATAACCAAAACCTTTTTTTTTTTGATGACAGTGCTGGAATTGGTCGGACTGGCTGTTTCATTGCCACCTCCATTCTGTGCAAGCAGTTAAGGATGGAGGGTACGGTTGACATACTGGGGACAACCTGCCAACTACGTCTGGACAGGTGCGTCTTGACTCCTCCCTTTTACGTACCCATTCAGACCACAGTGGACATGATGCACAACATTTTCTAAAATGACTGATTCATCACTTTGCACGGCTATATTATTTTAAATGATCCAAACCACTGTAGAATATTGCAGACAAAAGGCCTGATTTACTAAAGGTTTGCATGTACTAAAACACGTGTAACTTGTTAGCACACGCAAAGCTGATCTAATAAAGGTGTGCAAAGTGGATTCCTTCTGTTAAGTGAGCAGAATAAGGTGTGCAATCTATTTTGCGTCTGTCTTCATTATTATGCAGAATATATGCTGATTATCAAAAATACCACAATACTGGGACGGAAAAATGTAAATATATTACACAACACAAGCAATGTGATTTATTGACACATTTTGCAAGCACTATTTAGTGTTCTATTTAGCACCTTTGAAAAGTACATGCAAATTGACACAGTTACACACATGGCTGCAGGATCGGTGGACGCGCTGTGCTCGGGCCGCAAAGACAGACGAGGAACAGATCATTTATTTGTGTTTTAACCTATTTTCGTGGTGTGTCAGAATTAAAAAATATTAGAGGTATCGTCTGTACAGCAACATCTTTTTATCATTCTGTAGTTGCATGCTGAGTGAGTTAGGAGCTGATTAAAACAAATTCAACTGATGCGTTTTGGTCTCTGCTGTTTTTTTGTTTTTTTTATGGCGTACGTTTTTTCATTTAGAATAAAGATGATTAAAATATGTGTATATGAATAAACGTTAGGTCAGGAAAAAACACAGAGGCCATATCATCCCTACAAGCCTGTTTCGCAGGTTTCCCTGCTCGTCAGGGAATTGTTAAAGTTAAAGTACCCATGATTGTCACACACACACAAGGTGTGGCGAAATGATTCTCTGCATTTGACCCATCACCCTTGATCACCCCCTGGGAGGTGAGGGGAGCAGTGAGCAGCAGCGGTGGCCGCGCCCGGGAATCATTTTTGGTGATTTAACCCCCAATTCCAACCCTTGATGCTGAGTGCCAAGCAGGGAGGTAATGGGTCCCATTTTTATAGTCTTTGGTATGACTGTATTATAAATTATTATTAATAATAATTAATCATAATAATTTATTATACATTAATAATAATTAATAATAATAATAATTTATTATAAATTAATAATAAGTTATTATAATTTAATAATAATAATTTATTATAAAATCCCCTGACGAGCAGGGAAACCTGCGAGACAGGCTTGTAGGGATGATATAGCCTCTGTGTTTTTTCCTGACCTAACGTATATTCCGCTCCACCCCGGTATTAGCACTGTATCACGGATAAACCACAGAAACCTCGACTATATATGAATATATATACCTGTATGAAAAAAATTCCTTGAAGTACGAATTTTGTGCGTCTTGAGCAGTTAGTGCAGCCTCAGTCCCATAAGCGCATAGGCAGCGCAGCACAAAAATCCATTGTGGATGCAGCGGACTGCTTCTGAAATGCCCATAAAAAGTGGTTCATGTCTAAAAATTGTTCTGCAGTTGCTGTTTTCCGTCCATTTAGCGCGTATGAATTGTATCTGCAACTGGTACATTTACACAAAAGTAGCTGTGCTGCAAAGACAAATGATTGACAGAGAAAGAATATTCTTTTCGTGTGCATATCAACATACTTGGACTGTCAGAAATAAAAACATCAGACATAGCATCTATACATACAGTACAGGCTAAAAGTTTGGACACACCTTCTCATTCCATGCGATTTCTTTATTTTCATGACTATTTACATCAGGGGTGTCAAACTAATTTCAGATCAGAGGCCACATAGAGAAAAATCTACTCCCAAGTGGGCCGGACTGGTAAAATCACGGCACGATAACTTAAAAATAAAGACAACTTCAGATTGTTTTCTTTATTTAAAAATAGAACAAGCACAGTCGGAAAATGTACAAATCATAATGTTGTCGGGGTTTTTGTACACTTACATGTTGCGTTTAATAGTATTCTATCTTTATTTGTCGTTATTTATACTTTCTGAATAAATGATGTGAGTTCATCAGTCAACTCACTGGTGTTCATTTTCAATCTATCAAGATAAAAAAATAATATCAAATTACAGAATGTTATTTATATAGTTTGCTCATTTTCCTCGACTGGTGCACTAACATCATGTGGTTTATTTTTTTTTTACATCTGTAGCATCATCTACAAAGATACAAAGAATTGCTATTGTGACATCCAGTGGACACATTTAGAACAGCATTTTCTTTCATTCAAAAATGTCGGCAAATTTTTATACTTAGCAAACTCATCCCGCGGGCCGGATAAAAGTTAAAGTACCAATGATTGTCCCACACACACTAGGTCTGGTGAAATTTGTCATCTCCATTTTGACCCATCCCCTTGTTCACACCCTGGGAGGTGAGGGGAGCAGTGAGCTGCACTCGGGAATAATTTTTTGTGATTTAACCCCCAATTGCAACCCTTGATGCTGAGTGACAAGCAGGGAGGTAACGGGTCCCATTTTTATAGTCTTTGGTATGACTCGGCCAGGGTTTGAACTCACTACCTACCGATCTCAGGGCGGACACTCTAACCACAAGGCCACTGAGCAGGTGTGTAAAACCTGTTTGCGGGACGTACGTTTGACACCCCTGATTTACATTTTAGATTGTCACTAAAGGCATTAAAACTATGAAAAGTTGTGGAGTTATGTACTTAACAAAAAAAACTACATGTTTTATATTGTAGTTTCTTCAAAATAGTAGTATTAACCTGGATTTTAAGCCTATTGTTTTAGGTTTTTAGCCAATGTAGGGAGAATGAACCAAATCTTTATTTTCATTGTAGTCAGGACATATAACTCGATTACATGTTAGATAAGAGTATAAGGTATTGTCATGTCAGTTACAAGGTCAACTCCCCTCTCGCTCGGTTTGTGTCTAGCAAACAGGCAAACACCACTGCCTTCTAGAGGCCAATCCTGGAATCACACCTCAGAACCTTACATAATACTTCACTTTTTGTCTCCCTAACACAACACACCGACTACACCAAAGTGCTGTGTGTGATGAATACCTGTCTATGACAATGTTTACCTCTGTTAAACTCTCCATCCCTTGTGAATGTGTGTTGGTCAGGGGTGGGATGATCCAGACGTGCGAGCAGTACCAGTTTGTGCATCACGTCCTCAGCCTGTACGAGAAGCAGCTGTCTCACGCCTCTGAAGAGTAGTGCGTGCACGTCGGCCACGCCCTCACCGAGACACACCACTGTACGCTGTACCGCCTCTGGTGGTACGCGCCACTGTACCCAGCACCATTTCAGTGTCACCCTTTAAACACGGTCAACGCCACATCTTTACTTTTGACAACTCCACGCGTGAAGGGAACTGTGAACGTATCGTTATTCACACGGGCCTCGAAATAAAGTCAGCATGTAAACTGATATCACTGATAGACACGGTCTAATAATGCCTTCAACAATCCTACGCCCCTCTCAAATCTTGTTATTTGCACGTTTCTCTCATTTTAGCTGCACATGACTTGTACCCAAAGGTTTGATTACATTTACACTGGGAGTTTTCAAAGTTGGATACTTTTAACTGGATTGAATGATAACACATTTAAAAAATTGCAGTATAAAATAGACATTTTGAAGATTCAACAGAGATAAAACAAAATATTTGCAAAATGAGAGGTTATAAATGATTATGAAGGTGAATTCCTTGCGCTACCCTGTGCAGCACACAGTATTAATTTTTATTATTCAATGAACAAGTACGGTGGCTGAAAGGGGCAAACGTTCAGCAACATTAAATTAACACATAAACCCTTAAAACACGGAGAAAACACAACTCATTAAATCAATAATATTCTTTAAAAAAAGTCTTTTTTAATTACAGAGAACGTACCTTTCACTCCGTATTCTCATGTCCAGGTGTTACATCTTGTTTTATCATCACATTTCTGAGTTTTATTTTGAAGGATGACATTAAGTTGCAATTGCAGTTGCAAGTCCTAGACGTTAGATGGCAGTAGTGTATTGTGGCTAGGCAGTTCAGTCTCTGCTGAATCTGGTCTTTTATTGCGCCCTAAAAGGTGTTTGTACTGTAAGTATTGTACTTCCAGTATTACGCACCAGCTGTTCGAATGTAACATGCATCTTAGTTGTAGTTTTCATTAACAAGTTTGGAGGTATTGAAATCGCCATGTAAAATCACTAATGTTAATCAGTAGCATGCCAAAAGCAAAGCCAACGTAAAATAGCATCAAGCTAGCTCATTTTTAGAAAAGTGGAGCTTACTTTACGAGTGTTTTTTGGGGTCATTATATATTTTGGCATTAAAAAGTGCAACATTACCTTAAGGTAGTTTGGCTGTGTCCGCTCTCACTGCTGACTTCACGTGCAACCCAGACATTGTTGGATTTTACATGAATCGGTGCCCAATAGGACCGGCAGTATTTGGTACCCATCCCTACTGGTAGGGCTTACCCAAAGATAAAAATACATAGATGCCACCTTCAGGTTTTGTCAGACACGTCAACATGGGGTTTGGTCAGACCGATCACAGACTGGCACCAAATGTTTTATTGTTAAAAGACCTCTGTCTGATTTGACTAGTACAGTAAATAGACACCGCTTCCCCCTGCTCAAGATGGCAGCCCGGTTGACGCACCGTTCCAATGGACAATAACCTATTCAGAAAACGGATCTTTTCACTTAGCCAACTTTTTTCTTGGAATCCCGCTTATGTATTTTTGTATTTGTATCCTTTTTAGACCTGATATCACTGGTAGGGTATACACATAGACATAAATACATAGATGCCACCTTCAGGCTTGTCAGGCACGTCAACACAGCCGCCATCTTGAGCAGGGGTTTGGTCAGACGGACCAGACAGTTGTGCATCTGGCACCAAATGTTTTATTCTTGATAGACCTCTGTCTGAGTTGACTAATGCATTAAATAGTGGTCAGACCAACCAGACAGTTGTGCATCTGACTGGCACCAAATGTTTTATTCTTGATAGACCTCTGTCTGAGTTGACTAATACATTAAATAGACACATAGACCTGCCATTTACATATTTATATCTTCGTAGTCCTGTCGACCACCGTAAACAAGAACTTGATTAAACGACAAATAAATTCATATCGATGATAAAATGGTTTGTATGACGCTCAACAAGTTTTGCTATTAAAAGTGTCCTAACTTTGAAGCTTTCCAAAATTCCTTCCCATGGAAAGTTTCCAACATTGAATTTCTCTTAAAGATTAAAAAAGTATTAATTTACATGTTTCTACACTTTGACTCTTATGGCTCTGATACTAACCCCGGAGCCAGAAAATAGCAGGTGGACTTTGTACCCTGTTTTGTCTGGGCTAAAGAACCCTAACAGATAGCAGCTTCATTTTCTCCTAGTTTGCATTAGGAACCTCCTGAGACCCAGAAGTGAATTTTTGTCTTCTGTACGGGACAAGCATTTCACAGCTTTATTTCAAACAAGATAAAAATAAGCTACCTGTCAATCCTCCGTTGGTCAGTTGTCGTGTTTTTAAGGGTAGAAATTGAAAGGTTTATTGACAGTGTTAGGAGGCTTTGTTGACATACAGTCATTTTTAAAACACTTTAAAAGATTTGTCAATGTCCTCTGTTGTGGACATGACAACTTCCAGTACTATTGCTACATTTTTTAAATATAAAATGATGAGGCTGATTAATGCCGGGCAGTTATTGCAGCATCATTGGTAATAAGCATTTATGTCAGTCCTCATTGTTTTCCTCAGAAACTACTACTGTTTTCCTTTCCCATGTACATACAGTAGATTCCCGTGAATTTCCCAGATCTTAACTTTCATAGTACAAAAAAAAACATAATCTGGCGGTATCCGTACTTGAGCCACAGCAATCTGTGAAGACAATGATGGAGCAAATTGGCAGTGACTGTAAAAGTTAGAAGCGTTCACTGTAAAAAAACAAAAAAACAACCTCAGTTTCTGTCGCCATAAATTTACTGTAAAAATAACAGAGGAAGTGTTTTTCCATTCACAGTAATTTTGTGGAAAAACAATGAGATTTTATGATTTTTTTAAAATACAACAGTACGCAGAATTTTTGTAAAAATAAAAATGGTAAAAATAATGACCACAGATTTAACGATCAAAAACTGGAAGCTCAGTAACCATAATTCTAAAGTATAAATGACAGTCAAAGTAACTCTGTTTAAAACCCACCGTCAATTTTCACGGTTAAACTCTGACGACTGAGTTGCCAGTTTTTGTACTTCAGAATTTTTTTTACAAACAGTGTTGCTCTTCAAAATATTTCGAAAAATATACCCTGTTTTTGAATGCAAATGTTGACGGGAATGATGATCGGACTGAAAAAGTGAGGCCATAAAAAGTAATAAATCCTCAAAAAGTCCAAATGACAGGTTTCAAATGGTGTCCCCATATCCAATGTTAATATCGTTATAAAAATGTAATGTGAAAAATATAAGAAAGATAATAATCCAGTTGTCACCAGATACCGTCATTTTCTCACATACCCAAACTCTGTGCCATTCAAGATAACTCAGTATAATTATTTATTACAAAAACTCAACTTTTAATTTTCTGGGTCTCAAGAGGTTAAGTTCTAAACAACAACAACCACAACCTAATACAGCATGTTTAACCACATTCAATTGACATTGTGATTTTCACCACTCTCTCACTATTTATATTTTCAAAAGGTCTGTTCTTACACGTGATGCATTCAGGAGCCCCTTCATCTTCAGGTTGCATGGTGCTAAGTGTTCCTTAAAGGCATGTGCAATGTTACGGAACATAGGAATGTAAAGCAGTTAGGTTATTATTTACAAGTAAACTATATAATTTATATACCATGCTGCCTGTGCAGTTGTCATGGCTCATGATGTTTACAATCAACTCCTTCCTGTGTTAAGGCCACATAGACCAGCAAAGGCTTCACAGAGCCAGCAAGATGTGGATATTGGAGCTGAACTTCAAAATAATTGATGTCATGTTCTCATGATCTTGTAAATGTCCAGTATATATATATATATACCAGGCCAAAAGTTTGGACACACTTTTTCATTCAATACGTTTTCTTTATTTTCATGACTATTTACATTGTAGATTGTCACTGAAGGCATCAAAACTATGAATGAACACATGTGGAGTTATGTACTTAACAAAAAATGGTGAAATAACTGAAAATATGTTTAATATTCTAGTTTCTTCAAAATAGCCTCTCCTTTGCTCCGATTACTGCTTTGCACACTCTTGGCATTCTCTAGATGAGCTTCAAGAGGTTCAGGAAGCTCATCGAGAGAATGCCAAGAATGTGCAAAGCAGTAATCGGAGCAAAGGGTGGATATTTTGAAGAAACTAGAATATAAAACATGTTTTCAGTTATTTCACCTTTTTTGTGAAGTACATAACTCCACGTGTGTTCATTCATAGTTGTGATGCCTTCAGTGACAATCTACAATGTAAATAGTCGTGAAAATAAAGAAAACGCATTGAATGAGGAGAAGGTGTGTCCAAACTGTTTTTACTGACTTTCTGCAAAATATCTAGTCAAAGATCAGTTCGGTTCTAGTGTTTTTAAAAATCTGCAGAGATGGGAGTCACAAGTTTTTTAAACTGAATTCGCAGGCCACCAGTTGAATACCACAAATGCAGAAAAAGAGAGGCCCCAAAAGGGAACCTTGAGGAACACTACTAGTTTAACTAAAGATGTTGTACAAATGAGTACTCTACTGACTGCATCTGAAATAACACCTTAGTTACATAAATCTTAAAAAAAGGAGAGGACTTAAAGGGGTGCCTTGAGGAACACCTCAGTTATGTAATTCCCAAGTTTGGATCCCAGTGTTTGATGTTTGCTAGCAAGGTTAGGATCTGCTAATGTGTTTACGGTGATCCAAGTTCCTCTATAGAAAAGGAGCACGCAAGTGTTTTTAGGAATTAGTATCACTCCCGGGCCGGATTTGGCCCCCGGGCCGACAGTTGTAGAGCCCTGTCATATTCTTCTGGGTTTCTCTGTGAAGCCTCTGCTCTCTTAATCGTAGCTCCAGCACATCCGTAAAGACGCCCATGATTGTTGTATAGAAAGGTCAGGCCTGAACTGTATGAAGCACAATAGAGCAACTAAGGCTGTCTCTCTTATGTTGAGCTTTGGTTTCTTTTCTTGGTATCGTTTATTGGATTGCATGTGCTATGGGACTCCATAGGTCCGCAATCAAAGTGATCAGTTGTCCTGCTTTTCGTTGTGTAAAAGTTTTAAAGCCTAACATATTTGCTTGCTCTCGGCCAATGCTTTTGATACAGTTTGCTTTTTGTGAACCAGAGATATTTTTAGAACATTTTGATACAATCCTTTTTGTGTAGATGCCTTGTGTACATTTCCATCTCCACCATGACATGTATGTAGCTCATACTGTGGATATAGAACAATGTATATTGCAAGAATTGACAAAATGTGACAACTGCCTAAGATACCTTACCCAGTACACAAAAAAAGATGATGTTCAATCTTTGGTAGTATGATTATGTTTAGGCTTTGCTTTAATATGCTTTACTACAGTATATGTGCTTTTATTGTTTTATTGCATCATTTTTTACCTCAGACTGAGTAACACGGTCTTCATCTTTGATTATCAGCCACATTGCTACATGTGCAAGGCAGCTAAACCAGTTACAAACCATCTCAGCAGCATTAATAGACAATTGATCTGATCTGTGTAGGTTATAGACAGAGAATAAAAAAAAGGCAACTTTACATAATCCTGTGATTATGTCCACTGTACTTGACTAAGTCATTGTTACTTTGCTTGTTTTTGTTGCTTACATGATCTCATTCTGAGCAACATTGTCAACATACATTAAAGAACAGCAATCAGTATTCCTCTCTTCTGCTACAGTATTGCTTTAAGTTTGGAGTTTTTGCGTTCAAATAAAAATAGATTTTCATGAAACTGTTTGTGTCTTGGTCCTGTCCTGCAAACACACCTATAACACCAATAAACCCATTTTATTGTATAGAGGTCCTCAAAAAAAATGAAACAAGTTACCCAACCCGCCGCTAGATGTCAGTATAGAAGAATGTAAATGAACGCCTCATCATAATGCACTATCAACCAGCATCACATTCATTTAAAATATATCTTTTTATTTAGCTAAATTAAAGTTAAAGCATGAATAAGAGGCGCCCTGATTCAAGGTACTATCATGTACTACACAGTTGACAATTTATTAGTAAAAACAGCAGTTTTTTCAGCGGTGGCACCCATAAAAGCACCAGGGTCAGGTGTAGCTATTATAGTATTCTATACCACCACCGAGTATGGAGTGACTCCTCTTGTAAGACAATTGTTGACGTCTAATAATAACAATGACACTGCCAAGAATTGAACCCACGTCATGTGACACTAAAGGAAGTTGTGTAATCTATTTAACCACCAGAAAATTGCAGTAAATGTATTTCGATACTTTTCTGTACTTTTTGATACTTTTCTAAATAAAGGGGACCACAAAACACATGTTTCTTATTGCAAGTTTGTCCTTAAGTAAAATAGTGAACATATTAGACAACTTGTCTTTTAGTATTAAGTAAACAAACAAAGACTCCTAATTAGTCTGCTGACATATGCAGTAACATATTGTGTCATTTGCCATTCTATTGGGATTGTTACTTTTTAGAGGCGGTACAGTACCGAATATGATTCATAATTATATATTTTTGTGTGGTTCATACTGCTCACAGATTGGTAAAAGGCTTGGATTAAATTTGCTGTTAGATTTAACACCATGCGCTGTTATATTTTTATTCTCGATCTAAATTCCAAAAGCCCACATTTTCAATGGAGTTTCGGCGGTTTGTGTTGCTGAGTCTCCTCGGAAAATCTGAACCGTGTCCCAAAGCAGTCACCTGGTATGTCCGGTCTTCTGTCGATAACTGATACCCAACGATGTCTGCTACCCAACGCTACTGAGTATGCCCGCGCGTGCGAACATCCGCAAATCCATCCATCCATCCATCTTCTACTGCTTATTCCCTTCGGGGTCAAGGGGGTCGCTGGAGCCTATCTCAGCTACAATCGGGCGGAAGGCGGGGTACACCCTGGACAAGTCGCCACCTCATCGCACAGATATTTCAAATATTTCTCATCAATACAGCTGCCTCGTATGGCTTGTGTACAAGTAAGTAGTGATTTTACCACTGATGGACAAGCTACTTGGAAAATGTAGTAAGCTAAGTTACAAGTTACTCTCAATTAATATCCCCAGAGAATTGTAGCAAGCTACACGGCAAAAGTAGCTTGCTACATCAAAGCTACATATATGTACGTGTGAGTATATACGTACACTACCGTTCAAAAGTTTGGGGTCACATTGAAATGTCCTTATTTTTGAAGGAAAAGCACTGTACTTTTCAATGAAGATAACTTTAAACTAGTCTTAACTTTAAAGAAATACACTCTATACATTGCTAATGTGGTAAATGACTATTCTAGCTGCAAATGTCTGGTTTTTGGTGCAATATCTCCATAGGTGTTTAGAGGCCCATTTCCAGCAACTATCACTCCAGTGTTTTAATGGTACAATGTGTTTGCTCATTGGCTCAGAAGGCTAATTGATGATTAGAAAACCCTTGTGCAATCATGTTCACACATCTGAAAACAGTTTAGCTCGTTACAGAAGCTACAAAACTGACCTTCCTTTGAGCAGATTGAGTTTGTGGAGCATCACATTTGTGGAGTCAATTAAACGCTCAAAATGGCCAGGAAAAGAGAACTTTCATCTGAAACTCGACAGTCTATTCTTGTTCTTAGAAATGAAGGCTATTCCACAAAATTGTTTGGGTGACCCCAAACTTTTGAACGGTAGTGTATATATATATATATTTATTGGAAGGGACTGCAGATGTGGGGACCCCCCTTGGATTACTGGTGCAAGAGATGCAGAATGGATATGGTTAATAACGTGAGAGTCCAGTCCATAGTGGGGCCAGCAGGGGATCCTCTTGCATGTAGACACGTCGGAGGGCCGAGACTTCAACGATTGATGCATAAGGAGTGGTCCACAGCGGGTGCAGACGTTATAATGTGAGAGTCCAGTCCATAGTGGCGCCAGCAGGGGATCCTGTTGTATGCAGACAAGTCAGCAGCGCAGAGACGTCACCAACAGAGTAGTGGTCCACCCCCGGTTCCAACTTGGAACAGCTAGCGCTTCCTCCGTGGCTATGTGATAATCTCTCCACGCACAAGATGGGGGTAGAGCAGAAAAGAGGGACGGCAGATCAACTGGTCTAAAAAGGGGGTCTATTTAAAGGCTAAAGTATACAAATAAGTTTTAAGATGGGACTTAAATGCTTCTACTTATGTAGTATCTCTAACTGTTACTGGTAGGGTATTCCAGAGTACTGGAGCCCGAATAGAAAACGCTCTATAGCCCACAGACTTTTTCGGGGCTCTGGGAATCACTAATAGGCCGGAGTTCTTTGAACGCAGATTTCTGGCCGGGACATATGGTACAATACAATCAGCAAACAAGATGGAACTAGATCGTTTAGTATTTTATACGTAAGTAGTAAAACCTTAAAGTCACATCTTAAGTTCACAGGAAGCCAGTGCAGGTGAGCCAGTATAGGCGTAACGTGATCAAACTTTCTTGTCCTTGTCAAAAGTCTAGCTGCCACATTTTGTACCAACTGTAATATTTTAATGCTAGACATAGGGAGACCCGAAAATAATACGTTACAGTAATCGAGACGAGACGCAACGAATGCATGAATAATGATCTCAGCGTAGCTGGTGGACAAAATAGGACGAATTTTAGCAATATTACGGAGATGAAAGAAGGCTGTTTTAGTAACACTCTTAATGTGTGACTCAAATGAGAGAGTTGGGTCGAAGATAATACCCAGATTCTTTACTGAGTCGCTTTGTGTAATTGTTTGGTTGTCAAATGTTAAGGTGGTATTATTCAATAGGTGCCGGTGTCTAGCAGGACGGATAATCAGCATTTCCGTTTTCTTAGCGTTAAGATGCAAAAGTTGCTGGACATCCATTGTTTGATTTCATTTAGACACGCCTCTAGATCAGTGGTCCCCAACCACCGGGCCGCGGCCCGGTACCGGTCCGTGGATCGATTGGTACCGGGTCGCACAAGAAATTAACATAAAAAACACAAGATACACTTACAATTAGTGCACCAACCATAAAAAAACTCCCTCCCCCATTTACACTCATTCACACTCATTCGCACAAAAGGGTTGTTTCTTTCTGTTATTACTATTTCTGGTTCCTACATTATACATCAATTTAGATCAATACAGTCAACAGGGATACAGTCCGTAAGCACACATGATTGTATTTTTTTATGACAAAAAACAGTAAAATACCATACCACCAAGTCACAGGAGTTCCTCTCATGTTATTTCTTCAAAAAGAGAGATATTTTTAGAGGGCTAATATCTGTACATACATTCGTATCTGCGTTAAAAGAACCCAGTTGAAGATGGAACGTGTTATCTTTAATCTCCTTTCTAATGCGTTAAATGTTCTTATTAAAGACTTGCATAAAGTCATCAGCTGAGTGGGTGGAGCTACTGGGAGAAGTCCCTTCTTGGGTTAGCGATGCTACTGTATTAAACAAATATTTAGGATCGTTTTTATTGAGGTGGATGAGATTGGAGTAGTAATTAGTTTTGGCTAAGGTAAGAGCGTGTTTATAAGTTATTGAACTATCCCTCCATGCTTGATGGAAAACCTTCAGTCGCACACCATTTGCGTTCCAGCTTTCTACATGATAGTTTAAGAGCTCTAGTTTCTTCTGTGAACATTATTATAACATTATGTCATAAAACTACTGTAGTTGTTAGTATTGTTTTTCATACAATATTTCCTATCTAAAAGTTAGTTTTTCTTTTAAATGACATGTTACATGTTAAAATTGTGCTGTTTTGGGGTGCACGCAAGCACCAATTAAATTGATTTCAATTCATGGCAATGGGAGATGTTCATTTGACGTATAGGTGCTTGGAGTTCTGTCACAGAACCCATTAAGTTCGTAAGTTGAGGTTTTACATCATACAATATTTGTCCAACTTATTTTACATCTGAAATGTATACTCGTTAATATTTTTAATTGTTAGTTTTTTTATTTAATATTTAGTTTTGCTTTATTTCATTTGGTTTTTAGTTTTTGTTTTTGTACACTTGTTTCGCCCCTTTTTCTTGCATTAGTATACTATATGTCAGTATCTTCCTTTATTCTTTTCTTTGTTATAAACAACATGACAACATTTTAAACACAGAAAAGAAAATCGGGTATTATAAACTGCTTTCTGTTCCCTTTCAAACAATGACTTTCACTAGGTATTTAATCAATTTATTAGTTGACTATTACATGTTTGTAACAAATTAACCATTATATCATCACTACATGTAACATTGCATATATTAAACAATAACACATGCTTGTTTTCTCTCACTTTGTACATAAAGTACCCAATAGGGCTGCAACGATTAATCGACATAATAAACATTTATAATATAAAAAATTTAAAAAAACATTGATTATACAAACAACAATTTGATGTGTTATTGTCAACAAGTCACTTAATAAAATAATAATTGATAGATGCCAGGAATGTTCAGGTCTACACTTTTATTTCTTTCAATCACAAATGCAGCTAAATAACCGTCAGAGTGTTGAAAAAAAAAAAACTTTTTGCACTGAATATCATGTTTACAGGACGCATTGCACTTTAAGTCTGTTTATGTATTTTTCACTGTGGGTATATATTGTGGAATACACTAAACCTTTATTTTTCTTTTGTTACTATAACATTTGCTGTAAGAGGTTTTAAAAATTACTTGACTCAACAACAGACAAAAAACAAGCAGTGTTTAATTCATTTATTTATTTACAGACAGTATTTTATTATTGTTTTTTTTGTTAATATCAGACTCTGTTCTGCAAAAATGTCATCCCTAGAAGCACACAGCTTATGGACAGGGACCCACAGTTAAAATATACATTATCATACAATATACAAATACAGTACAATACAATACATTTCAAAACATTTGTTTGCACGTACAACACTTAAGACCTTCAGTATATCAGTATGTGGAATTAAATTATGGAATGGATTAAGCAAAGCAATCAAACAATGTACTAATATGATACACTTCAAGAAACTCTTCAAACTTAAAGTGTTTACAAAGTACAAAGAAGAAGAACCATGACAAACATTCTCAATTTATTTCATTCATCCATTCATTCATTCTTAAAGTAATCTTATTTATCCCATCATATGAAATATGATTTACTTCACCAATTATTATTATTAAATTCTTACTATTATTTATTTATTTATTTTTATTGTGATTACTTATGGAGTTTATTGTGAAAAAATTGTGAACAGGAAGTGAACAAAAAGTTTTGCAACTGTTATGTAAAGAAAAGGGGTAGGATTAAATAAGCTCTGCTTCTTCCTACTCCTTTTCGAACATGTTGAAAAGAAACTGGAAATTGTGATGTATCATGTTGTATGCTTGCATGTTCGAAATAAACTCAAACTCAAACTCAAACTCAAATCTACCCACCAAATACCCATTTACAATTTCATTTATAAATAAAAATATAAAAATATAAATCACTTTTTTGTTTTTATTTTTCATTTGATTATTGTTTTTAAAGTAATTACCTGTTTTTTTAAACTCTTCTTTAATTACATTAACATATTAATGAGTTTGTGGTGGTGATCCTGACTTTTCTCTGTGTTTTTATTGCTGACGTTAAGGTTATTTGATTATTTATGCACCAACCTACACAGTGGCCTTGTGGTTAGAGTGTCCGCCCTGAGATTGGTAGGTTGTGAGTTCAAACCCCGACCGAGTCACACCAAAGACTATACAAATGAGACCCATTACCTCCCTGCTTGGCACTCAGCATCAAGGGTTGGAATTGGGGGTTAAATCACCAAAAAATTATTCCTGGGCGCGGCCACCGCTGCTGCCCACTGCTCCCCTCACCTCCCAGGGGGTGAACAAGGGGATGGGTCAAATGCAGTGGACAAATTTACCACACCTAGTGTGTGTGACAATCATTGGTACTTTAACTTTAACTTAACTTAACTTGTCTGGGCACTACAGGTGGAAATTAGCTTTAAACTAAAACCTGACATATGTAATTATTATTTATATCTTCATTAATATTTGCAGTCCTCATTTTAAATGAAGAATTTTAAAAAAGACATGTACCGCAGAACAAAAGCAATAATTGTTTGATAAGTTGACAAAAAAAAAAATCGCTGACGAGTCGACTATTAAAATAATCATTAGTTGCAGCGATATAGTGTCAATGTTATTTTTATTAGGTTACATGAGGTGACTAAAGTAAAAATAGCACACTGATATGCAACATGTAATTGTATGTCTTTTATCTTTGAAGCTTTATCATTATATGACATACTTGACAGTCGTCACACTTAAACGTGTCTCCTTTAAAAAAATAAAAAATAAAAAAAAAAATAAAAAAGGCGGGCAGGCACTTTAATCCTCTACCACACCTTTACGTCATTCAACCCCGGAGCAGCGAGCGCTGATTGGCTGAAGATGACGTCAACCCCATATTTCCTATTTTTTTCTTTCTCTCCCCCCGCCCGGCTTCTAAACCATGACCTCATCGCATTAGTGGATGGAAGTGCTAAAGTATACCTTTTGTAACCACTCCACCCCCTTTACACACACCTCTTAGCTACTAGTGCGACACTAATACTAAACTAGTCCTTCATTTTTATTATTATTATTATTTTTTTTACATTTTAATTGTGCTTGAGCTGCGCGTTCATGACAGTGCTGAGCCGCTCGCTCCTGGCGCTGTCACCCCGCGTCAGCTGTGTCGTACCCCGGCCACGACACGGCCGTGACCATGAGAACGCCCGCCGGGGTCCGCCATGACACGGAGGCCGGTTAAATGACAGCGAGAAGCGGACTGGAGCTGAAGGTAGGTCGGCGTGTGTGCGTGTGTGTGTTTTCTCCCTCCTTGCGATGCTAGCAACAGTTAGCCATGTTAGCTAGCAACCCCCCCCCCACCCCCTCCCCTCTTCGCCCCCCTCCCACCGCCACTGTCAGTGCGCGTGCGCGCGTCTCCTTCGTTGGGAATTAACCTGGCTTAAGTTATCGCCTCTTCTATTTGCGGAAAGAAATCATTCCATTAATACCGGACGGCATTTTTAAGGTAAGATTCTACTTTTGTGTTGGCTATTTCAATATCCCACGCGAATGATTTGTGTCAAGCGGCGCCGTTTGTTTCGCATGCAGACACATGCACGCGTCATAATAACACTGCAGGTTCACGCTCTTCTCAAACAAAGCCATTCGTAAGACGTCAAATACCAAAAAAAAAAAAAAAAAAAAGCAAATACAAATTAATTGCAATCAGTTAGGTATTTTTTGTTTTATTCATTTGAACATAGATTGCATTCATTGGAACATATTTGCTATCGATCCTGTTATTTCAGTATAATCATATGGGCCTGTTGCAGTGTATGTACAATACATACACATTTACGGTGTGTCCATGCCTTTGGTATCATTACCCGGATCAGCCTGAATGTTATATCCGTCTGAAATTTGCAGAGTTTTTATTCACATAGTTGTGCATTTGTGGCAGAGATTGCTTCCTAAAAAAAACAAATTAATGGCAATCACTTAGGTATTTTTGTTTTATTCATTTTAATATAGATTGCATTTATTGGAACATATTTGCTATCAATCCTGTTATTTCAGTATGTGTGGAAATGCTGCAGATTTTAATGTGTTAAGATTCTGAATTGATTAACACTCAATATCCTTAGTCATGGTAAGCATATGGGCCTGTTGCAGTGTATGTAATACATACACATTTACAGTGTGTCCATGCCTTTGGTATCATTACCTGGATCAGCCTGAATGTTATATCCGTCTAAAATTTGCAGTGTTTTTATTCACATAGTTGCGGATTTGTGGCAGAGATTGCTTTCTGAAAAGAAAAAAAAAATGCAAATACAAATTAATCGCAATCAGTTCGGTATTTTTTGTTTTATTAATTTTAATGTAGATTGCATTCATTGGAACATATTTGCTATCAATCCTGTTATTTCAGGATGTGGGGAAATGCTGCAGATTCTATAATGTGTTAGATTCTAAATTGATTCAGATTCAATGTCCTTAGTAATGGTCAGCATATGGGCCTGTTGCAGTGTAATACGTACACATTTACAGTGTGTGCATGCCTTTGGTATCTGGATCAGCCTGAATGTTTCAGATAGATAGATAATACTTTATTGATTCCTTCAGGAGAGTTCCCTCAGGGAAAAAAAAAAAGATAAGAAAAAAGTTTTATCCGCCTGAAATAATTATATTGCATAATATCATTATATAATGGTAAATAGGTTATACTTGTATAGCACTTTTCTACCTTCAAGGTACTCAAAGCGCTTTGACACTATTTCCACATTCACCCATTCACACACACTGATGGCGGGAGCTGCCATGCAAGGCACTTACCACAACCCATCAGGAGCAAGGGTGAAGTGTCTTGCTCAAGGACACAACGGATGTGACTAGGTTGGTAGAAGGTGGGGATCAAACCAGGAACCCTCAGGTTGCTGGGCACGGCCACTCTCCCAACTTACGCCACGCCGTCCCCGTCCCTGGTTGCACATTTGTGGCAGAAATTGCGTTCTGAATGCTGCTGCTAAAGAAACAAACGAATAATAAACACACATGAGGCTGCTATCATCCGTGAGATCATAGTTTAGTTGTGGCCGGAGAATCCAAATATTCAAGTACTTTACACCCTTCTAAAAATATTTACCTCGGTTGCATCATATCATTATGTCTATAAACTCTGCTATTACATAGCCTTATCCTCGTCTTTTATGAATAAAGAAAATGGTATAATGTGTTCCTATTGAACACAGGAACTGAACAGATGATCAGCAGTGTGACACAGAGAACGGCTCGGGCGTCCAAAATCTCAAAAGTCCCAAGTTAAAAAAAAATATATATATATATATATATATATATATATATATATATATATATATATATATATATATATATATATATATATATATATATATATATATATATATATATATATATATATATATATATATATATATATATATATATATATATATATATATGTGTGTGTGTGTGTGTGTATATGTATATGTGTGTATATATATACATATATAATTCTCCATCCATCCATTTTTTATGGGGGGTGCTGGAGCCTATCTCAGCTGCATTTGGGCGGTATTTTTAAAAAATATTTTTAAAAATCTGTCCTTTCTAATCCATTTTCTACCGCTTGTTACTCTCCGTGTCTCCTATAGCCGCTCAGACAAATCATATTTTCTAAAAATGCAGTTTCCTATTGATAACATGACATCATCGTGCTCGTGCAGCAGCAAGTGCAAGAAATATATATATATATATATGTATATATATATATATATATATATATTTGTGTATATATATATTTGTATGTATATACAGCCCGGTCCCTGGACAATTTTTTTTTAACCCAATGCGGCCCCCAAGTCAAAACGTTTGGGGACCCTGGGCTATAGGTTTTAATAAGCTCTGCTTCTTCCTACTCCTTTTCGGACTATGTCATAAGCTCTGCTTCTTCCTACTCCTTTTCGGACATTGTTTTTCAACTGTAAACACAAGGCAAAGCAAAACAAGAAAGGCCACTAAAAGGTGACCTTTTATGCAGAACCACAATTTCCTACCTATTGTAACTTGTTTTTTGGAAAAATTTAAAATAAAATCATGGAGGCATTGCAGAGATATTTATAAACATTCTTGCCCTCCTTCATACTTCTTCCAAATGAGCTTTTTGGAATTTGCCCAATTTGGGACGTTTTTCCAGTTGTGACATCAGCAGAGATGTCCTTATATGGTAAAGTTTTACCCGAAGAGCTTTGCACGAGTCTGCCATTGTAGTCCTCCTTTTTATACATATACATGTAGTAAGAAAAGATAAAGTAATTAAAATGTCCAACTTTTTTTTTATTTTAACCATAAAATCTATTGTTTTTACAGGGCATTACTGTAAATGGAAAAAATGTACAGTACCACTGTTTGTAATTACATGAAAATATGCAATTGCATGCGGTCCATGTATTTTTTTCTATCAAAACGCAAAGAACAAATACATGTAGTAAGAAAATAGGAAGTACTTTATTGATGTTATTTCCACGGGCCACGTAAATGATGTCTAAAAAGGCTTTGAGTTAGTTGACACCTGTGCTTTATTGAAAAAGAACACAATAATCATAATTCTTCCCCTCACTGTAAGCCACAAAAACAATGATATACATATAGTTAAATTAATACACACATGGGCAAGTGTCCAAAGAGTATAAACATTTTGCCCCAAAAATAGCTTGTATGAATAAATATACACATTCAGCAGTTTGATTCAGAGTAGACAACACATTGTGGTACCCAAAATCATCTGTCATTTTGTGAAAGAAAGAGCTCGCCTGCATGCTTTTTTTTTTGTCTTGAACAGCCACTCAGTCAAATCAAATTGTTTAAGTAGAAGCCCATATCTGCTGTACAGATTTACTTTACAAAAGAGAAGTGTGGGGTATGTCTCTAGTTGCCTTATTTGTATTTGACTTCATTAAATGGATTTATTTAATGTTTGGCGCAGCCGGACCAGAGCACGAGGAGATAGAACGAGAAAAAAAGGAAGACAGAGGGGGAAATTGCGGGGGGATACGACAGAGGGAACATGACAATGAACATTATTGCATTATAAATGGAGCAATACAAATTCCAATAGAAATAGCACTATTGATAATGAATACTAATTACCTAAATGATCAACAATACAATTGTTTCAAAAACAACAATACATATATGTAATGAAAACCTGAATTACGAGCCTGCATGCTAACATCATTCAACACAGGCTGCAGGAGATGTGCATGTGTTAATGAATGACCTGGATGGTATTACATCAGTATTGGCTGCCCTCCATTTGTTTTCTTTGCATTGGCCTTCACTCTACTGTTTAAAGTAACCTCTTAGCGCAATCGTTGCCTTTATATGAACCATCTCAATGGATTTGAACCAAGACAAGATTAGCTTGACTTTCAATTGAATCAATTACAACATTTATCATTTAGGTGATGCACATATTTTATGCAAAATGCCTAAATTTTCAGTGCTAATGTGTTGCTATGTGTAAATACTGCTGGACTGAAATCTCTCCCCGGTGTTTCAGCACTACTGACTGATGAAGTTGCAGTTCAAGTATAGCTCACCTCCCCCTTCTTTATGTAGCCTTAATAGCGATGAAGGTTGCAGGCATACAGTATGTTAAAAGCACCAAAATAATGTAAATGATCTTGAGCGTGCTGCATGTTGAAAATAATCACTCATCCTTGTACAGCTAAAGAGAGGATGCAGCACTGTCACTTCCTCTTTATCCTCATCTTCACCATCCCCGTCACCCTCCCCGTGCTCTTTCATCACCCCAGCTGTACTGTCTCTATGGCAACAGCAGAATCTGCTCGGGCGCCTGCAAACTCTGATTCTGCCTCGGCATGTTTTCTTCTGCTCAGTGTAGCTCCATATGTCGTAAAAAAGCACATTTGTGTTTGTCTGATGCATCTCTTGCAAGTATTCAAGATGGAGGGGAAAAAAAAGATGCCGAGCGTTTTCTCAGCGTAAGCAGGCTGACTTTGAGTTTTGTCATCGTTCATCTTATTTTTTAGTTTTTAGTTTCCTTTACTCAATTCCTTGGTCTCGTCCAAACAAACAGGCTCCATCACAGCATGATATCAGCAATGAGTCTCCCTTACTCGCGTAAAGCCGCACACTCCTCCCATCCCTGTTTGCTGCTCAGAGAGTGATGGAAGAGGCAGCACGGTCTCCAGGAGGGAACTTTGAGATGGGAGGGTGTGGAGCAGTCGCCATTAGACTTACGCAGCATCGGACGTTGCTGTGCTCGGCAGTAGAGAAACCGGAAAATCAACAACTTTGGAAGCTGTGTTGTTAGCTGCTAGAATCAGCCCTGCGTCACATAAGGTATGCTATGGCAGGTTGTAATGTAGCAGGGGCTGTTTTGGGTGTGTGTAATGGCTTTTCAGTATATGCTGTCAGCCATGCATGCTCCTTTGCTGCAAGAGGCAGTTTGCCCAAAAAAATACAACTAACTGTATGCATTGTATTATCTTGTTGTATTGGTGGTTTGTATTTGCAGCTTTAATTGTGATGCACAGCTTCTGCTGTAGCAAATATCGCTGCAACATGTGTCCAGTGTTAGTATCAGTTTCTTTTCTCCGCTGTCCATCCTCAGAGTTCACTTCTCCTGCACCTTACTCCCGCTTGTGATACCGGTAGTTGTTGATATTAATTGTGATATTGTGACTCAAGCAATTTTCTCCCTTACCCACTTGATGGTTGCATCACCACATCTTGGCAAGCTGCCACTGATCAGAAGCGATTTTTAGCACATTCTGTTAGCTCCCTTCTGTGATACTGGTTGACATCCGATGTGTTTGTATTTAAAAATGATTTTACCATAAATATGAATAGAAATATAAATGTATTGTTTTTGTTGTATTATTGTCAGCCATATTGTGTCGATTAGCCGAACAGAGAATTAGCATCACAACAAACAACAAGATGCTAAAACATACATATGGAGTTAATCCTGATAGGGGACCTATGATGATTTCAATCTATATTGAAAGCATTTCCTTGTGGTCTAGATCAGGGGTGTCTAAACCAAGGACCGCGGGCTAAGTGCGGTCCACCGAGACCCTCGAGACGTCATGAAACTATTACAGAATCATACCTGTGGAGAGATTACATTCATTTTAAAAGTCTTGACTACATAGATGCTGCTATTTACTCGTGTCTTGAATGCAATGTGCAGCTTTTACCTATATGACCCAATGCAATCAACCCTCCCTAGTCATGGTGCAAAAAAAAAATCCAACCAACACAAAATGTCAACAGACATGGTCACTGAACTTTTTGGATATTATAAAAAAAACTCCATTCACTATAAAGACAATCAAAATTACACCCATTTAAATCCAGTACAAAGCATGATGGAAAAATTGCAAAACACTCTGCACACCTATCTATGTTCGGCACATTTTAGCTGCTTGATATTTTTGATTGATTACAAAATGTTGAGGAGGTCGTAACGGAAGTAAAAAAGGTAGGAGTCAAATTTTAATATCCAATTATATTAATTGTATTATATACATACCGGTAATATTAATATAATATTTAAAGACCATTTGTGTTTAGTCTCTCTCTCTTTCTATATATATATATATATATACATACTTAACATGCCTTGGCCCAATTCTTTTTAACCCAATGCGGCCCTCAAATCAAAATGTTTGGACACCCCTGGTCTAGACAATACATATTGGATATGCTTTGGTGTAAATTTTGTTTCACAGTCACTTCTATAAACCGTTTTTGAGTTTGTCCGCAAGATATTCGTTTGTGGAGCCGTTCTCAGTTTGCAAATAAAAACGCCCCCAAACTCTCCAAAAGTGTCAAAATGTATCTTTTGAAAATGTACACTGTTTACTATAAATATATATCTTGAAGTCGTCACCGCTTTTTTCTTCCAGACACGGTTGAAAATACACTTCAAAGCAGCATTTATATCATGCATTTTGCACATTTGTGTTATTATGCACATGCCACGATTAAATGACAGTAATACTTAATCCTACCTTCTTTTGTGATTCCTCATAGCATGAAGCAGAGGCAGTGTTTCCCATAAACTGCCAACATACCTGTGGCGGTGGGGGCGTGGCTATGGGCGTGGCTATGGGTTAATTTGCATAATTTTCAACAATGATATGATTTTCTCTAAAAAGGCTCAAAAAATGTATACTTACTAATTGATAATAACAGTTTTGTTTTAAACGTCCATCCATCCATCCATCCACCCATCCATCCATTTTACAATATAATTACAACACTTTGTGTACATATTTATATACAGATTTGAACAATAAGTTATTCACTGAAATATATTTATTAATCGTGGTTCTTACAAAAAATATATCTTATATAATATAAAAGCTAAAATGTCTCTTAAAGCTCTGCCCCTTTAATTAGTGCATACTAAATAATTTAACTTTAGCCTACTACTACAACCATATTATTTACCAGCAACATAAAGTGAAACAGAGGCAGAGGTGTCCTGCCACAGTCAGTAACAAATAAACAGAAAACAGTAGTGGTCAAATACAAATAAGGCAACAAGAGAAGTATCCTACACTTCTCTTTTGTAAAGTAAATCTGAACAGCCTATATGGGCATCTACATCAACTATATGATTTGCCTGAGAAGCTGGACAGGACAAAAAAATAAAAATAAATAAATAAATAAAAAACATTTTATTTTATTTTTTATTTGTGGCGGACGTAATTCTTTCGTGGCGGGCCGCCACAAATAAATTAATGTGTGGGAAACACTGAGAGGGGAAGGAGCTCGACCTTGAATTATTTTCCAAATAAGTACATCCACCTCACTTTGAGGTCACAACGTAGCCAGCCTGCTAAACCCCGCAAACAGAGACATCTAAAACTGTGTGCATCCTCACGCCGTAATGCTTGAGTTTTATGATGTAATGCTTTAGCATTGTTTAACATTAGTATCCAACGTTGTAACAAAATGTTTAAGTCAGAATAGACAAAATTATTCATAGGTCCCCCTCATGTGGCCTTGTTCACTTGATGATTAATGCAGAGGTCTTGCATGACAGCAATTTGACCCCTAAAGTTTTGACTTCAAAAGTGCAATGTTTCAAGATGTTTTAGACTTTAAGGGGCATTTGAATTTAGAAGTCTCTTAATAAGTACACTAGTACCTTTTGTTTCTGTTACAGAATGTCTGAAAAGAACCTAATCGTACGAAAACCGAAGCAATTTTCCCCATAATGTAAATTCAATTAACCCGTTCTAGCACAACACGACACATTTTATTGAGAATAATTATAGTTGTATATGCCGAAAACAATATGACATACATATAATTGCAGAGTGAAATGGATACATTACATTTTAACATCACTTTTACCTCTATTGAAGATTTGTGTTTGGTGAACACGACAACGAGTGTTGAGGGAGAAGTGGATGAGAGCAACATCTCTCTGTCAAAAATGTAATAATGTTTCCCAACTTGTTCATCAAGTTGTGGCTTATTTTGCCATAATCAGAAAAAAAAAATACATTGTTTGGCTATTCGATCCTCGTAATGATACGCTGGCAAACAGACTAGTTTGTTTCGTGCATTGCATTGTCTGTACAATAACTGGGATTGTGTTCTAAAACCGGGCAAGATTTTAGCGGTAATTACTACCATATACCAACTCATACAAAATGTGGGGTGGACAAAAGCCTCTGTAATTTGTGTTTATATCTTAATGTAATGATGATTATGTAAACATGTATTATTTCACTTATATGAAGTTTCATGCAATTTAGTACTTATTTGTTTGTACTCCTTTTTCTCACATTACTCTCCCTTTTCAGCCGAGGTTTAAACTTCCATTTAGGCGTCAGTGTAAATGAGAGGAGGCCCATCAATGTTTCATGACACCATGTGCCTGTGAATGAATAAAACAGCATTGCATTCACACTGACCTTCTCGCTTGTCGCCTGACACATGGTAATCAGGGAAGCACCCGTTCACCTATAGAATGTACTCGGTCAAACAAACGGAACCCCGGATCTTGATAGTCCTGTGCAGCCTAGCATACATGTGCATTCCCCGTACAAGTTTATGAACAGTTGAACATCCAGACACACACATGCACACAAACACACACACATTACACTGGCTATTATTTCCTTGCCAGGCATGCTCTGTAAATTCACCCAGCTTAATTTTTTACACTCTTTTTATTTCCTGTTTCATGAGCTGCCATAGAGTCCATAAGCAACAAAACCAGCTTCACAGTCGAACGTGCATGCCAGGTGTGTTTAGCTACCTATTTGTATTACTGTAGTCACTTAAATCTCTTAAGCTTATCTGGTTAAATAAAGGTTCTATCATCTGCTAAAACAAAAAAACAACACATTGCCTTTTTAATAGTGTCAGTGTGATGTTTGTCAGGCTATACAGTACAGGCCAAAAGTTTGGACACACCTTCTCATTCAATGCATTTTCTTTATTTTCATCACTATTTACATTGTAGATTGTCACTGAAGGCATCACAACTATGAATGAACAAATGTGGAGTTATGTACTTAACAAAAACAAGGTGAAATACCTGAAAATATTATAGTTTCTTCCAAATAGCCACCCTATGCTCTGATTACTGCTTTGCACACTCTTGGCATTCTCTCAATGAGCTTCAAGAGGTGTGGATGGCAAAGGATGGCTATTTTGAAGAAACTTGAATATAAAACATGTTTTGTGTTATTCCACCTTTTTTTGTTAAGTACATAACTCCACATGTGTTCATTCATAGTTTTGATGCCTTCAGTGACAATCTACAATGTAAATAGTCATGAAAATAAAGAAAACGCAATGAATGAGAAGGTGTGTCCAAACTTTTGGCCTGTACTGTACATGACAGATTATTTTAAAATAAATTCTGTTTATTGAATTTAAATAGAATATAATGGTTTAGGGTTACCCGATATAGGATATAAATTACATAAATTTGGCCAAAATTAGAGCTATTAATACCATCTTTATATTGTGTTGATGAAACATTCTAGCTGTGTCCAGAACAATTTCCCTTGTGGGTCAATAAAGTTTTGTCTAATTTGACAGCGACAAGTGAACGAGCGCGTCCTCAACGCGATGTAGCGTTCTCGCTAGCAGCTAATGTCCCTCTACAAGGCAAAGCTGCATGTAAGTCAACAATGCTCGCCTCCATGGTGGCAAATGAACAACGTTTCTTTCAAGTATAATCACTGGAAGAAAAAGGACTAGCTAAACATGCTACACTACACACTATAGGAGGAAACGCTAACCGCAAGCTAGCGCTCTTGAATGTAAACAAAGGTGGGCGGATCAGTACAAATATTGGCAGTAACGATACAAAGTATGGTATCAGTATATAGTTGGTATTACACTGGTTAGATCGATAATTTTTACTATCCAAAATGTTGTCATTTGTGTTGTTTACAAACTCAGAAAATAAATCATTGGACACAGTAAGGCTTTAAGGGCAAAAGCATATGAATTAAATCCCAGCCTGGAGTAGGAAATTATTTTAATATTTGATTGACGTTGTGACACCGCCATCCTGTGTTTTTGTCTGTAAATTAGAAAGTAGATTAATAGTTTTGACAAAATATTACAAACAAAATGACACAATATTACAGCATGACAGTGATATATATTGTTATCGCAGAGAGCTGCAGTTTATATGGAAATATAGATTTCAGGCCATATCGCCCAAACCAATAAAGGGTTCTTATTAATTTTCCTTTTTTCTATTTTCTCAGGCACTATGACTCTCTCATCATCTGCCTCAGTGGTACCACTCAATCGCTGACCTCGCCACCTCGTCCCTATCTCCTCCTGTGCAATCTCCTCAGACACTCTTCCGTCTCTGCCCCTCCTACACCATGGCAGGGGAGAAAGGGCCGACAAAGCGAAGCGCCATGGACATCAAGCGCCTGGCGAGCCTCATTCAGAGAGGAACAGGCCGCTTGCTGGTGATTGACAGCAGGACGTTTTCCGAGTACAACGCATCCCATGTGCAGGGCGCAGTCAATGTCTGCTGCTCCAAGCTCGTCAAGAGGCGACTGCAGCAGGACAAGGTGTCCGTCACAGAGCTGCTGCAGCCCAATGGCAAAATAAAGGTGAGTGCCTGCTAGCTTAGCAAGGTTGAACACAAGTGTTTTTTGTGTCATGAATGATGAGCCTATTTAAAAAGTGCGTTGTGTGTCATCTACACTGTTGCATGTAATGGGTAGAAATGGTCATGTGGTATGACATGATCCAGTGTCATGGGAGTTAAAACCAAACTATACCAAAGATCCTCCTGTCTGCAAATATTTACCCTGGTTAAGTACCTTCAGGGAAGTCACTGACTCGATGACACCTTCACAGCGTGACGATCCCAGGAGCATCGGTGCTAGCCCACATCAGTAGACGTTATATTTGTTGGACAGGCATACGTTTGTTGCTTTTCAGTGGCCTTGAAATTGGATCCTTCCAGTTTCCATGACTTCTCTTCTGAATATGACAGCCTTTTTTCCATGTCCCGTTAGACCGTGTCACGCTGACTCCTGTATTTTTAGTTGCTGTGTGAAACTCAAGAAAGTCTGAGAGGGGAAACCTTAGCAGGGGAGGGGGTTGTTGTTGGTGTGTTTTATGTTTGGGATGTTTTTGTGCCCTCGTGTACTGTATATCACCCTACAGTATTACATGACTGGACAACAACAAAGCTGGAAGGTTACGACATGTGACATTCTTCCTGGGTTCTTGCACTATTTCTCCAAAAGCTATTTTTAGCACATTCTTCAACCGGTAACGCAACAAACGCACTGACGCACACAGGCTACTGATGACAACTCTTAGGTGTAACCCACCAAATCACGATATTTATAGAGGTGCAGCTCAATAAATTATATCAATTAATCAAATCAACCAATCAAAGTCTATTTATATAGCCCTTAATCACAAATGTCTCAAAGGTTTGCACAAGCCACAACGACAGCAGATCCCACATCAGGGCAAGAAAAAACTCAACCCAATGGGCACAATGAGAAACCTCGGAGGGGACCGCAGATGTGGGGACTCTCCCGCCCCTGGGCGACCCGTGCAATCAATCAATCAAAGTTTATTTATATAGCCCTAAATCACGAGTGTCTCAAAGGGCTGCACAAGCCACAACGACATCCTCAGCTCAGATCCCACATCAATGGATATCAAGTGGATCTAGTTAATAATGTGAGAGTCCAGTCCATACTGAGGCCAGCAGGGGATCTTCTTGAATGGAGACAAGTCAGCAGCGCAAAGACGTCCCCAACTGATGCACAGAGAAAAGGTCCACCCCGGGTCCCGACTTTGAACAACTAGCAGGTCATCTGTGGTCACCTGATAACATCTCCACGCAGGAGAGGGGGGCAGAGCAGAAAAGAGACGGCAAATCAACTGGTCTAAAAAGGGGGTCTATTTAAAGGCTAGAGTATACAAATGAGTTTTGAGATGGGACTTAAATGCTTCTACTGAGGTAGCATTTCTAACTGTTACCTTTAGGGCATTCCAGAGTACTGGAGCCCGAATAGATATTATAACTTATTTGAAAAGTTCTCTAATTTCTGTTGTTTAAAATGTGAAACATTTATAATCTATATGTATTAAGAATGTGTATTTCTTGATCATTTTAATTAGGGTTGCAGCAATCGATTATTATAATAATCGATCAATTCGTTTGTTCGATTAATCGAGTAATTGGATTAAACACACCTTATCCATATAGTGTATTTTAGGGAAAGTAGTTAATATTAACAAAAAATTCTACTTGCCATAACCTTCATTCTTGTATTTAATAAATGTACATCATCAACATTGAAATTGCACTTTTAACATGAGTGCATCGATAAAGAAAAAAAACTATCACGGCACCCACACACCTCTGCTCTCATGTGCATTCTATTTCAACGGCCGTGTGGAAGCTATGTCAGCGTATTTAAAGTTAACAGCACTCCATACAGTCCGGATTTTATCAATTCGGTCGGTGCCAAAACAGTTTCGGATCTGGTACCCATCCCTAACCATACACATCAATTTCGCACCAATTTTCTCGTTATTCTAACTAGTCACAAACAATTGTGCAACAACAACAAAAAAATGCAATAAATAAATGTTCCCAAAGGCTTGGCAAAATTCAAAAAGTCAGTGCTTTGACTGATAGTCAGACATCTTTGGAGAAATGTGCTTGTGACTCTTTCGCAAAAAAAAAGGACTATATTTATCTTCAGAAAATGGATTATTTTAGGTTGTGTAATCACATGACTTTTGTCTACAAATTTAGAAATGGTTTGTGGGGGCTGAGCGCTATTTCTAGCGCATCATCTCGGAAACATTTGTGATTGTCAACTACCACATACATATTGCCTCACAGTTTATTCCTTTTTTTTTATCTCCTATTCCTGTGTGCTGTTGCCCTCTCCCCACCCCCCACAAAAGAGGATAAGGCTTGCGATTAATGCTATGGCTGGATAAAGCTGGAACTAGCCGGGTGCAAGAGGAAGGCCTGACAGAGCCAGACTCCTTTGTTATTGGTTAAGCATGACATCATCCCTTTTGTGTGCCCAGTGGCAGACCGCAGGCTCGGCACGTGCAGAGTGGCTGTGCAGTGTTAAACCTTGCTTACACACACACACACACACACACATCCTCTTTACCCCCCACATGGCTCAGAGCAACGCCAAGACAGCAAAGGACACCATTGTGGCTCTTTGTCAGGGAAGTGAATGCAGGAAGCGGGAGAGCACCACTGAGGGTATTCATGGTCGGGATGCAGCCTCCACCACCTCCCTGACTGCCTCCCACCTCACATCCCATTGAGCTTTAATAGCCTGCAACCCCCAGGCGCTGCACTCACCCTCTTTCATAGACGCTTCCGAAGCGTCAGTTAACTGAGCTGATTGAACAAGCATCCATTGGTACTCCAACAATCCAAACGGTGTCCTATTTCTCCTTTACATCCCATCCACTCATAGGCGCTTTATGGATGCTGGCTGTCAATGTAGGTCAAAAATACATGGATGCGGAGGAATATGTGGTGGTGGAAGTGCTGCAAGAGGAATGGCACAGCCTCAGTTGGGAATGAGGCATCTCTTGCCCTTTATAGAAGACTAGTTTCTCTCTCTGAAGGTGGCTGCTTTCTTTGCTTGTGCAGCTAATCCCTACTGTATTAGGGAAAGCTAGGCAGTCGTTAGCCTCAAACACTCCTTCTCCTGTTTGGAAGCCAGACTTGGTGGTACCTGAAGTACAAATCTAAACAGACTCATCATCAAATGTTGCTTTTTTTATACGCATGTTTAGGTGTAGGACACATGAGGCAAATCTGTGTCAGACCTAAAAGAAAAGTGTGCATGGTCAAGAGGAGCTGGAGCATATTTCAGCCCTCTGGACTAAAAACATGCCAGAAAGATTATCATTTACATTTGTCAAAGCTTTCAATTCAATTGATCGTTGTCATGATCTCGGTGGTATAGGTACTTGGCTCAGTGCTCTGCTGCCCAGTGCACGTCAAGACTACATGTGACCAACCTTGGCTATCTTTAAGGACACCGAGGTCATGTCCTCTGTATTTTTTAAAGTGACAAAAAGTAGATGATAGGACTGACTGCAAATATACTTTGTGTAGGACATTGTGTGCACTGTGCATCACCATGCAGTAGGTCATCCTCTACTTGAACTACAAAGTCCATATCTGAGATGAAATGATATGAAGTTTGTAAACTTACGTTTTAATGATGTTAAAATTGTTTAATACGCTAAACTTCAGCGTAGTAATTAAATAAAAAGTGGATTGTTCATTGTGTTGCTTAAGATATTATTATTCATACGGTGCTGGGATACCCATGATTTAAGCCTTTTAAAGCTCCTCTTAGACCACCATTTTATGACCTCAGTATTTGTCAAATCCTGGTTACGGCCCTGCGACCAACTAATGCATTTATGCAGTAAGACTCTCCACCCATTCTGCTGATGCTGCACCATATGTTTGCAAAAGTTGCCAGCTCTGAACATAGGAAATATTGCGGAGTAAGGAAGAGTGTTTATTAAACAGTGTCACTGGTATTTTATATAAATAAAGAGGTGACCTCAAATTGGAGTGCAAACACCTTTTATGTGCTAATACATGGAAATGTAGATCCATACACAAAAAATGAAGTAGACGTATGCATTTCTCTGCACTTTAATCTGGACCCACAAAGGTTAATCGATTAAGGTGTTTGTTTGTAGCTCTGACAGCAAGCTGGAAAAAAAGCTTTTTGTCTGAGAAAAGTTATAGTTCACAGGCATTTCAGAATGTTATTGCTCTAAATGACAGGGTAAGTATTGTATGTAGTAAATACAGTAGACCTTTGCTATTTGCAGGGCTGCGTCCCAAGACCACCTGTGAATAGCAAATGAGTAATTGATAGGGTCCTAAAAGTAGATTTTTTTTTCTGAGACTTTAATCAAGTCTGAATTAGGCTGCTGCATTGAGGTGCCACCATACACTATGCTACACTGGCTCCCTCCTTCCCCTCCAAACTGTCCTGCTAGCTTGATTTTGACACTATACAGTGGTACCTCAACTTACGAGAACCTTACTTACTTACTGCCCTTTATGCCTCCAGTGGCATGTAGGGCAACAATGAATGCCCTCCACTTCTCTCGGTCCTCGGCCAGTTTCTGAATATTATCCCATGTGTGATTTAGGTCCTTCAATTTTCTCTTTACTGTTCTGCGCCAGGTGTTCTTGGGTCGTCCCCTCTTTCTTTACCCTTCATGTGTCCAGTGAAGTGCTACACGGGTGATATTCAGAGCATCCATTCTGAGAGTATGCCCAATTAATTTCCGTCGTCTTCTCCGGACAGCGGTTCCCATGTCCTCTTTGTTTATATCGAGTGAGTAGTTTGTCTTATGTAATTTTGCGAGGCCAGAAAATTTGAAGTATCTTTCGGAGTACCTTAATTTACGAGTAATTTGAGATACAAGCTGTATTTCAGCTTTTTGTCATGCATTAAGTTGCGAGCATACCTTGAGTTACAAGCATTTACACCGTTGGTTGAAGTTACATTTGTAACAGTGTCGTTTGAGCAATAAAGCATTACTGTATTCTTAAATATTGTTGTCCAATATTACATATTGTATTATTATATTATATTACAAACATAAGCTTTGATACGACAGTTGACGTGCGCGTTTGAGCATCACCTAGAGATCGTTATAATCCTTCCCTCCAACCATCTAAACTAAGAAATCACACAAACTGCAACCAGTGTTTCCATAACAATATTAAAAAGCTGCCGATACTGTGTTTGTTTGACGTGTTTCAATTTGTTCTGTCTAGACCTGGCTCAACAAACTGGATGGTCGAGCATTACCTTTTGATACACAGACATAACTATTACTTGTTCGCAACTCTGATTTCTTTGGTCCGTCATTCAAATACGTATGTGTGGAATATAATCCGTGATCGCCTAGTTCCTACTGTTACACGACATCAGTGTTGCCAAATGTCACAAGAGAAACAGGCAACCGGCTCTATGAAAACAAGTCGCTTAAAATACCCTGGACAAGTTGCCACCCCAACACAGGGCCAACACAGATGGACAGACAACCATTTAGACTCACATTCTCACACTAGGGCCAATGTTGGTGTTGCCAATCAGCCTATCCCCAGGTGCATGTATTTGGAATTGATTTAACTTCATTTCAATGGGTGGGGCTAATTTGAGATACAACAGTCACAAACTCGCTCATGGAACACAATGTGCTCTTAAGTTGAGGTACTGTTAGATTCAGCTCCAAAACCCTCTCCATCTCTCCTCAATTGCTACTGTTTACTCTTAAAGAAGGATGTTAACAAGTTAAATGCATCGAAACAACATTCATGTTTAAGCCCTAATATATGCCTCACATACTTACCAAACACATTTTAACTGTAAAAGGTATAATTATTCCCCGCTAATAAATGATAATGACATATGAACAGATGGAATTGGTCAATGTCTAGCCTTTACCCTGATCATCAGGCTAATGCTACATCTGCCGTGGCGACGCCTCCCTCTAAAGCGGCTTGTGGTGGTTTGCGGGTCGTCCAGGCTAGCTGTCGAAGAAGACGTTACTCCAAGCCTTGTCTGCATGTTTCCAGTAAAGACTTACAATCTTATAATAACTTTTGTTTACCTCGCTGCAATATATGAGGCAGGATTGTTATAAAGTTCACTGTTGAAAGCTACTTCTTCCGAATCCTCACAGAACGCCGCCATTATGCACTGATGTCATGTCGTTACTTTGTACGTGAAATTACTACCGGTTTAGGAGGAAAGAGATGTGTTTTCTGCAGGACAAAAGACCTAATTCTGAATGATGAATTGCAGGGAGTTATTGCGAAACCTGAGAGTTTTCTTTTGTTGTTCAAACTCGATAGTATCAGTAAAACATAGTAGATTATTCACTATATGGATTCTTTCTCAGCGTGATTCACCCAGTGATTGAATCCTGGAATTTTTTGATCACTCACATGTATTTGTTCATTGCTAGGTTCAAACAAAGACTGTAACTGAAACAATTTTCCCCCCAAATATACCACTGAGCCTGGAAATGCCTTGTGTTCCTTTGATGATGTCAGAACAAAATAATCTTGCAGTTGAACAAACACATTAGTCACTTTATATACGTCACCCTCAATTTGTATGAACATTTGCCTAAGTATGTGGATGAACAAAGACGAGGCAACGATAATGATACACTCGTGCGTCATGTAAGAGAATTGTGGCTTTCTTTTCAAATAAGACGGCGGACACGGTTCAACCTGATCTGCAGCATACATGTGCACTTTGCTGTTCGTGCATTCTATGTATACATGTGAGGTGCAATGTAAATGTATAATAATGTGTGAAACAAACACAAATCATTTGCAGGTTTCTAGTCTAGATTAGACAGATGAGTGAGATCAGCCAACATCAACAGAACTCAAGACATTATATTTGACACTGTTAAATGAATGTGTCTGGTAATCATTGCTAAGCAACTGACTGGAGGTATATATTTAAGCTTAGAATTTATCCTGTCGTCAGCGACACCGTCATGAATTATAAAGTGCTGTGTCTTGCCTAGCTTTGACTTTATTAAAGCAATCTGCAGTAGTACTACACTGCACAGGGCTTTTACTGCAAACACACTTGCTTACAGACTCTCAAAGGGAGCATAGCAATGCACAGCAAACTCGACCATTGCTGGTAACCATAACCCCAATTGGAACCTATAAGAGCAGACAGAAGTACGGGTAACACACTCCTCATTGCACCACTGGCAGCCGTGAATGACATCATCGGGCCTGTGGGTCATTTCCGAAGTGAGAGATATTTGGTGGAGTCTTCAAATGACTGATCAGCTGCCAACTTTTTGAATTAGCATGTAGGTAATTGTGGTTGGCTGTAGTTTTGGGAGTGCCCAACCAGGAAACTCTTGTGTTGCTTGACTCAGACAATCAGTGGCCTTGCTGAGGTCAAGATGTTAGCCAAGCTGTGTTATACAAATGTATACAACTTTTTTGTTATGTAATGGAGGCGTGTCTAGATTTGCCATTATACACACACTCTTTATTGTGTTGTTGATTTCCTGTCATGTCATGCTCTACAGGCTACATTTTCATATTATTTCTAGATGTTTTCATCTGACCTGATCGCACCTGCCTCCTCCTGCTTCAACATTTTGGCTTTCTTTCATTTGTTTTAACCCCTCTTAAAATTCCTATCTGTCTTTCCTCCTTCTTGTCTCAAGGGCCCCTCCCTTACTCTTCCTTTTTACAATGAGCATTCCTTGTTTACCTGCAGTGTTCATGCGTCAGAACGCCCAAGCTAGCACTGCAGAGGGATGGAGACTCTGTACTAATGCTGCAGTCTGACAGCCTGCAGCATTAGTACACTCACTCTGCTAGATCATTGACCTTTCCTGCACTAAACAATGTGCGCACAGCACGTCGGGCATGTGCAAAATTACAAATTTAATTGAGAACGTCTCCCAAATTCTAATTAAATTCCATTAATTTGAATTATGGTTGCAAACAGCAAGTGTTAAAGGAAGAAGAATTGCAATTCTATTAATTTCCAATTGATTTGTTGAGTGTTTTCCAATGTCCTGCTTTATAGTATATTCCCATACACCGTTTCATAGATTTATTGTTACTATAAACCTAATTTCTATTTTAACTACAGCAGGTCTTTTTCATAGACACTTAAAAATAAAATCATCTTCTATAAAACAGACTATTTCATTCGGTGTAATATAACTTTCAATGATGGAAAATGGGGCAGCAGGGTGGAGCAGTAAGAATGTCCTGGGTTTGATTCCCGAGCTTGGAGTATTTCTGTGTGGATTTTACATGTTCTCCTAGTGACTGCGTGGGTTCCCTCCGGGTACTCCGGCTTCCTCCCACCTCCAAAGACATGCACCTGGGGATAGGCTGATTGGCAACACTAAATTGGCTCGAGTGTGTGAATGTGAGTGTGAATGTTGTCTGTCTATCTGTGTTGGCTGTGCGATTAGGTGGCAACTTGTACGCCGCCTTCTACCTGAATGCAGATGGGATAGGCTCCAGCCACCCCTGCGACTCTGAGAGGGGCAAGCGGTAGAATATGTATGTATGGATGGATGGATGGATGATGGCTTTTCTCTCCTGCACTCATCGAAGGCTGACCCTTTCCCTCTCCCTTATTTATCCTGCATGCTTCTTAGTTTTGTCTTCTTTTTGCACTGCTCTCCAAAATGTAAACAATGGAAATCATCAACTGTCCTCTCAACAAAATGTACAAGATTTCGGGTTCGTGGAAACCTGCCTGTCTAGTTGTTGCTGGACACGACTCGACGGACTCAGACGCAGAGTGTGGCGTGCCTGGCGACCCTTTTAATCGAGGACATTGAATATATCTAACTGTACGGAATCATGATAACAGGACAGCTGCTGATTGGAGTAAGCTTTGCCTTGGTGTGTCGACAAATTGGAAGATGCTTGCAGTCGTTCAAAGTACCCTAGAAATCTGCCACAAATGGTTGAAGGAAGCGGGCAGAGCTCCGGGCACTCAGACTTTTGCAATTTTGGACTAAATTGAAAACTTGACGACATCTTGGACATCTTAGCGAAGTCTGATAAATTTGAGGACCAGAACTAGACAATTACAGTGAGAAGTTTAAACATGTTTTCACTCTCTCAAACACAAACATTGTAATCTGGATTGTTTTACCTGGCTGCACGCGACATGTCAAAGTGTAGAGACTCTCCCAGAGGACAGTGCAGCAAAGACGCAACAAACTACTTACCTGTCTCTCATGGAGGACTGTTGTTGGACTGACTGGTTGTGTTATCGCGTATGCGAGAGCACCAAGGTCACGGAACAGAGACAGGCTGCAGGCTTGCACACACATATGCATCCACAAAAAGTACACGCCACACATACATACCGCACCTCCATCACACGCCTTCGACACTTCACCCCACGTGGTGTGACAGAAAACGGAGAAGCGCCACTAGTGGCTGGCAGCTTCCAGCCCGATGCCCGCCCCCTCCCCTCATGTTGCAAGTCTTGTAGTTTCTGTGTCAACATGTGTATATGTGCTTTAGCTATTCTTTTTTTTTTGTCTCGGTCCCCGCTCTCGAACGGGTTTGTGCTGAAAATTACATTTTGTTGTACTTGTGCAATAACAGTAAAGATTCTTCTGACCTTCTGTGATGGACAATGGTCAAAAATAAATTTTCATTAAAATAGAGGAAATGTTTGTTTAATTTTAGTGCTTGTAGAGAATTTAAGGCAACAAATATCCATCCATCCATTTTCTACCGCTTATTCCCTTCGGGGTTGTGGGGGGCGCTGGAGCCTATCTCAGCTAAAAGTGAAATCCCACATTTGAAATATTGCAAAAGCTTGGAGCACTTGTGACTTCATATTATTTTTTCAAACATTGTATTTGCAGAAAGATGTAGAGACAACTAACATATTTGTTCCTGACACAGACATCAGCACCAATTACTTTACTTTTTCATTGCAATTGTCAAACTTTTTTCAACAAAAGTATTGCAATCATCTCCATTCTACAAGTGGAAATTCATTTGTGCAAGCTTACATAATTTGTATTCTCCCAAACTTAAAGTATGAACTAAATATTGTGACCCAGCAGCATAAATATCCCGTTAACTAATAATCACCCTACAAAAATATCTTCATACTTCCCTTATTTTGTTAGTGTAAATGCTTAACATTTTACACTAGGCCTGCCTGACAGTGAGTAAAAAGCCTGATCTATTTTTATGCCGCTGCTTACTTTTTGTTTTGCTTACAAAATAAACCTTATCCACTGACAGCACTGTGGTATGTGTGTGCATGCGTGCGTGCTATGTACATTCTACATTTTCACCCTAACCCTCAGGCACTGAGATCAGGCTCCCAAATTAGACCTGATCCCATTAGGATTATCATTCCAAAATTATAAAGCCTCCGTAAAGATGTTTGGACAAAGCGTAATGAAATATCTAAACAATATAAGTGCACACGTCTTCTAACTTGTATGGGAAATAAAATACAGGTAAGAACATTAGTATTCCGATTGTTTTTGAGACAGCTGTAGCACATATTTTGAATGTGTTTACTGCGCCCAATGGTGTCACATGTCACCTACACATGCTATATAAACCGGGCTCTTAGCTTTGTTAAGGCTGCCGCTTTCTGTTGATTTGAGCGTGTGTAGCTTCCAGCATGCTGACCTTGTCAAGTCCAAATCACCTGCATGGCTGTCTGCCAAGGCAGCTGCTATGTTAGCAGAAACATAATCAGCGTCTGACACTTAGACGCAAGCACACTCGCAGTGAAAGGTGCAGTACAGCTGTGCACGCCATGGGGCTATCATCACCACCTTGAATGAAGGAAAGTGCACTTTTGCCCGGGAGCTGTTTTGAATGGCACACTGTAGATGTGGATTATGAATTATATGTGTGTTGAGCTGAACAAAGAAATCATATTCTTCTCTTGCCTTGCCTTTTTGTCATCATTACGCAACCATTTCTTCCTGGTCCCCTGCTCTGATACCCGTGCTCGCTCCATCCCTGTCTGCCTTCATCCTCCCACTCCCCTTCTCCTCTCCCTCCTTAGTGATGCAGCGATTCAGAGCTGCAGTAGGTGCTACCTCCTGGTCATGTGACCAAATCCTGCCTGACAACATGAACAACAGAGAGAGGGCTGAGGCGCATGCTCTCTTTTGCTTCACATTGCACATGCTCACTTTGTACCTTCTTTATGGCTGACAGCAACAGCATCACAATGATGATTACTGCACCAGATTATTTTTTATTTACCGATGCATTAATTTGCAACAGAAATATTGTAGTTATGGATGAACAGTATGAACAGGGTGTTCATACTGCCATGCTATCTATTCCAATCCTAACATACAACCGAATCACTATTAATGAATTGTGCATACAACTGCAGACATTTTCCTCACCGAGGGTTGCATTAACAGCCATAAAAAATACATGTAAATAACACCTTTTGTACAGTACTTTGTGTTGTTTGTGGGCTCATTCTGTCTGTATTCAATAATCACCATCTTTTTTATGTTCTTTGTGCAGGTAGAGCTGGGCAGGAAGCAGGAAGTGGTGGTTTATGACCAGAGTTCCAAAGAAGCCAGTCATCTGTCCAAAGATGGCTTTGTGCACATTCTCATGGGGAAGTTGGAGGGCACTTTCCACAAAGTGTCCCTGCTCACTGGTATGTGTGCGGTTTGAGGGGGACATATCTCATGATAGATATTTTTAAATCACAATAACCCCACAGGGCTTCATTGTCCTTCTTGTGCATAAATGGGAGGTTGTCATTACACATATTTGGCCAGTAGATGTCACTGTTTTGCATCACATGTCACAGCAGCTGTAGAGAGTTATATCCAGTAAGAGAGGGTGATACTGCACATTTTGGTATTAATTTGATCCACGGTAAATATCGTTTTGTATAAACATTTAATCATCAATCCATAATGGGTATTCAAGTAAATGTTTAGAAGGCCACATTTCCAGAAAGCTAAGGACGGACTGGGGGGCTGGAGCCTATGCAAGCTGCACTCAGGCGGAAGACAGGGTAAACCCTGGACAAGTGGCCACCTCATTGCAGAGCCAACACAACTAGACAGAAAACATTAACACTCACATTCTCACACTAGGGCCACTTAAGTGTTGCCAATCAACTTCTCCCCTGATGCACGTCTTTAATGGTGGGAGGAAGCCGGAGTACCCGGAGAGAACCCACACAGTCATATTGTCATATTCCGGAGACCCAGCGTCCTCGTGATTTTGGTCTATTTATTTTGTCAGAGTTACAGAAGTGCTCTGCTCTTTTTAAAGGACCTCCTGCAAAAGTGTGAGTCTCTCACACGTTTTTTGAACTGAACTCACGGGTCACCAGTTGAATAGCCCTAATTATGAACAAGAGAGGACCTAAAATGGAACCTTGAGGACCACGTACTAGTATAACTAAAGAAGTTGTACAAATGACCGCTGACTGCATCTGAAGCCAACAAACTACAGCAACACCTTAAAGTTGAAGTCCCAACGATTGTCACACACACACACTAGGTGTGGTGAAATTTGTCCTCTGCATTTGACCCATCCCCATGTTCACCTCCTGGGAGGTGAGGGGAGCAGTGAGGAGCAGCGGTGGCCGCGCTCGGGAATCATTTGGTGATTTAACCCCCAATTCCAACCCTTGATGCTGAGTGCCAAACAGGGAGGCAATGAGTCACATTTTGTTGTAGTCTTTGGTATGACTCAGCCGGGGTTTCAACTAACAACCTCTCGGTCTCAGGGCGGACACTCTAACCACAAGGCCACTTAGTTACATACATCACATTACGAAAAAAATGTGTAACTGCCAAAAAGGAGAGGAGTGCCTTGAAGAATGCTTCAGTTATGTAAATCACAAGTTTGGACCCCCGTGTTCTATGTTTGCTGGCAAGGTTCAATTGTCAATGCAAGGCACTGTCAATGTGTTTACAATGGTCCAAGTTTCTCTATACAGCAGGACCACTATAGTGTTCGTAGGAATTTGCCTCATAAATGTTTGTCTCACTAATTTTAAACTGAACTCATGGACCGTTAAATAGGCCTGACCTATAACTATAACAACATCCAACAATCTAACAGAACAATGCATAAATAATAGAGGACTGATAAATGTAGATTATAAAGCTCCCTATACTACCATTGGTCTCAATACTGTCCATAATTGGATCGATCTGCCCCCTATTATCCAGCAGAAGACTGGCACCTAAAAGTGTATTTTCGTGCTCCAGGAATGCTCTCCAAAGACTCTTTGATGTTTAAGCTCCTCAGGAGTCGAGTCTCTCACTTAACATCATCTGAAATAATGCTGAAGTTGAACTGGTGCGCTTATACATCACAATTATTATCCTGTCATAGCCTCCACGAAGCACACTAAGGCTTAATTTAGCAGGAGCCACGAGCCTCTTAATAGTCTCATTGAGTTAATAACATCTTGCATGAAGCAGTTGCCAGGGCGCTATCTCACCCACATACAGCAGAGGCTTGAATCCATCCTCAAATGTGTCAGCACCCAACAGAAAGCATAATCTGCCTCAGTCAGGATTGGAAATAAGGTTGAAGGGGCGTGCTGCTCAAGTAAATCTGTGTTCTCTTCCCCCAGCATATTGCTTTTTCATGAGCCATTCATAGATACAGACTCCTTAATTAGTCATACAAATGTACACTCAATCATGCATAATATCGCACATAATTATATTCCCCTTCCTTTGAAATGTCTACAGTATTTCTGTCACCATTGAAAGAGCCCCAGTCAGCAATTGTGTCACCCACGTCTTTCTTCACTGTCCCTTCTTTTCTGCTGTTTCCACGACGACAGTGGCAGAGAATATTCCGCAGGAAGACACAGCCAATAGAATTGTTGTTTGGGTGTTTGCATGATTTGGGTCAGTGGTGCTTACATGTAGCTAGCGACTGCGCACACTATGCCTTGGATGCGTGCTACAGTATGTGGTTGTGCATATGAGGGGGTGTTGCGTGTACATATCTGAATTGTAGCATTCATGGGTGTGTGCGTGATGACATCACATGGAAAGGCTGCAGGGTGCGTGCGTTTGTGTGTCAGGGGAAACTGCAGTTTCCATGAAAGATAAGGTGAAGGATGGATTCTGGAAGAAAGTGGGTGTTAAACACTCTTATCTATTTGGCATATCATGAGATTGGTATGTATTTCATTATTTTGATGCCACTCCTATAATGTTAATCTTCACAATATTTTAGATGCAAATTTTCACTGTGTTTACACAGATTGGGGTAGTATTAAAATAAAGTTACAACAGTGCCTAGCTGGCATCCAATATAATTTTAAAAGCCCCTGAAGTGAGCTTCACTCTAAATCTATCCATCCATTCATCTTCTTCCGCTTGTCCGAGGCCGGGTCGCGGGGGCAGCAGCCTAAGCAGGGAAGCCCAGACTTTCCTCTCCCTAGCGTCCAGCTCTTCCCGGGGGATCCCGAGGCGTTCCCAGGCCAGCCGGGAGACATAGTCTTCCCAACGTGTCCTGGGTCTTCCCCGTGGCCTCCAACCGGTTGGACGTGCCCTAAACACCTCCCTAAGGAGGCGTTCGGGTGGCATCCTGACCAGATGGCCGAACCACCTCATCGGGCTCCTCTCGATGTGGAGGAGCAGCGGCTTTACTTTGAGCTCCCCCCGGATGGCAGAGCTTCTCACCCTATCTCTAAGGGAGAGCCCCGCCACCCGGCGGAGGAAACTCATTTCGGCCGCTTGTACCCGTGATCTTGTCCTTTCGGTCATAACCCAAACCTCATGACTCTAGACAACTCTAAATCTATAAAACTAAATATATGTAGTAATTGTGTGTGTTGACATCATATAGCAAGATCACAGGTCAGATATCGTTCCAGATGTGTGTGTGATGATGACCTCATGATGTTCTACAGAAAAGATTTATCACTGTCTATTGTTTGGATTCTTATGCTGGATTGCTAATGCATCAGGAGATGAAAGTCACATGAAGTCATCTTTACAGCACTTCTGTGGAATGTAACATATTTTATGACTGTTTTCTGAGGTTTTAAAAGCTACAAAGGATGCAGTGAGCCAATGGATTATTTGCAGCAATACTATAGTCTTTCTTTCTTGGACTTATTTGTCTTTACTATAGTAAAGACATATTTTACTATAGTAAAGACATATTTGATATTTTAAGTTATCTTAAAATATGTAATCATCTCTGCTTTTATCTTTTTATTCTCTTCCCAACCTTCACATCTTTCTTTCTTTCATACCTACCAGATTTTACCTGCTAATATTTCCTGCAGTAAATATTTGCAGTATTTCTTATCAGCTGATAAGTCACTTTTAGTACACACAAGATAACATTCCTGTATGTCAGGAGAAGTAAATTGCAACAGAAAGGACAGATGGTCAACTGAGAAATGCATTTTGATCAATTTTGCACATTAAAGATGCTAAAAATAATCCAATGTCGGTCAATATAAGTTTTACTATCTAGATGACTTAGCAAAAAAAGTGTAATATTACATAATTTATCTCATCAATAATGAATTCATTGTATTTTTAGTTTATGCCAAAGGCCAATAAAAAATGAGCTAATACACTCAGCCTTAACCGATGGATTAGGGATGCATAATGGATGGCCTAATATATGCTTTTGCAGATGTGTCTCACAGGTCTCATTTTTTGACATTTTTAGTCGCCACACAAGTGTAAAGCTAAGTCAACCGACAACCGCTATAAAAAGTAAGAGACCATTGCTTGTAGTGCAAGTTTGCTTACTTTATGTGAATTCCAATAAATGATGTTGGTCTTCTGGAGGCCAAAGAAAATTCAAAACTTACACATTTTTAATCCTTTCGAGAGCTACTGTTATATGCGTGTAACGAATGTGATTGTGTAAACCTCACCCCACGACGCGCTGGACAGTGGGTTGACAGCCGCAGTGCTGTTTGCTCACTATCTAGCACCGCTCGACTTAACTCTCAATCAGTGCACATGTGTGGATGCAGGTTCGAGCTCTGGCTGGGTTCATGCCTGGTCTGCGCGTTACATGTGCAAGTATAAACATGTGGTGTCCCTTTTGACTTGTTTTCATTGCTTAAATGTCTGTTATAAATACTACTACGCTATAGTAAGGAAAATAGGTTTTGTGAATAAAATGTTATCAAAGCTATGGTCATATGCTGGAGCTATATTGATCTGTAGTTACCTCCTCTTAGGTTTCTATTACGGATGGGAGAAAATATAGATTTGGCATATAAATGATATTAGAACAAATTTAAAACAAGTTAAAAAAAAAGGCTCATAATTTAGCTGCCGACGTATGCAGTAACCTATTGCATCATTTCCAGTTGTATTGTTCTCAAAACTAATATTAATGTACTTTGTAATTTACTGTTCATAGCTGGTTACTTTCTGTTGTAACATGGTTCTATCTGAATAGGCCTGATCTATAACTATAACAACATCAACAATGTAACAATATAACATAGAGGATTGAAAAATAGACATTATAAAGCTACTGATACTACCATTAATCTCAATACTGAAGCAATCCGCCCCTTATTGTCTAGCAGAAGACTGGCACTTAAAATGATCAGTTTTTGGTGATAGTGCAAATATGGGTATCGATCCAATACCAAATACTTACAGGAGCAGTATTGGTCATACCAATGCTGATGATGATAATATTTAATGTTTAAGATCATTAAATGATTAAGTTTTTGATCACAATTATAATCAGACAAAATCACATGGTGATAGTGAATGAACAATATCAATTAGATATTGAAATTATTTTCTTAATTCCTTATTATTCCTTTACATACCGTAATTAAACAAAAGCTTCAAAACTACTACTGGCTCTCATATCTGACAAAAAACGATTTTGTGGTAATAAATAATATCGATCTAATCCAGGGGTGTCAAACGTACGGCCCGCGGGCCGGATAAAACCTGTTCGCTGGCCTGATCCGGCCCGCGGATAAAGTATAGTATAAAAATGAGCCGAAATGAAAGAAACAGTTAAATGTTGAATGAAAGAAACAGCTGTTCTAAATGTGTCCACTAGATGTCACAATAGCAATGTTTTGTATCTTTGTAGATCGTGCTACATATGTAAAAAAAAAAAAAACCACATGATGTTAGTGCACCAGTCGAGGAAAATTAGCAAACTACATAAATAACATCCTGTAATTTCATTTTGATATTATTTTTTTATCATGATATATTGAAAATTAACACCAATGAGTTGACCGATGAACATTATCACATAATGTATTCAGAAAGTATAAATAACGACAAATAAAGATAGAATACTACTAACCACAACATGTAAGTGTAAAAAAGACCCAACAACATTATGATTTGTACATTTTCAGAATGTGCTTGTTGTATTTTTAAACAAAGAAAACAATCTGAAGTTGTCTTTATTTTTAAGTTATTTTGCCGTGATTTTACCAGTCCGGCCCACTTGGGAATAGATTTTTCTCCATGTGGCCCCCGATCTAAAATTAATTTGACACCCCTGATCTAATCACTGTCGTATCAATCAATAACTGATACTGTTCTTGCTATCGTTACTGTCGATATTTGTGTCAATCCACCCATCCTTGTTTACGAGCTACATAACATAGTGGTTAGCGCGGCTTTTTTGTATCCTCCCCTTTTGTGTAGTGTAGAATGTTCAGCTATTCCTCGTCTTCTAGTACTCCAGTCATAATGATATGTGTAAGTTGCTGCCATGGAGGCGAGGATAAGTGATTCAGATGCTGGACTGTGAAGGGACAATAACTGTCGAGGACGCCTTTGCGGGACTTAGCTTAAATGTGTCATCAACATGCATCATCAGGATATGATGATAGTAATAAAAGTTTATATCGCACAACCTTAATTTCTATCATTCAGCAAAATGATTGATTACGACAAGGCATCACTTCCAAAATGTGCATGATTTCATAGGACAGGCAAAGTCCCAAAATAGTCATTGTTTGTTAGAACTGACACTAGTGCTCCTGACAGCTTATGACACATGGCTTGAAATACTTTAATATTGTCACAAGATGTGATGGTGGAAAACATGTGCGCATGCGTAGACACAGGCATATGTAACTTGTGCTTGTGTACATCTGTGTGTTTGCACATCTGTATGTTTGCATTATTACTTTGACTGTGAGAAAGTGTTTGTGAGAAAATAGTTTAACCCAAAGTGATCTCACTCAGTTGGAGCTCACGCTAATGTCTTGCCTTTTAGAGACTTGTGACTCGGTGTGTGTGTGTGTGTGTGTGTGTGTGTGTGAGAGTGTGTGTTTGTGTGTGTGCAGATGAGGAGAACATGACTTTTTTGAGGCCAGCTGCCTCCCAAGTGGGTCTAAAGTTTGCGTGTTTCCCACCAACCTTGTAGCACACAGTCAAGCCAAGGGCAGCATTACTGCTGCCAGTGTGCATCAAAGGTGGTAGGTCAGCTCATGTCATCAGTGTAGTCATGTCCAGTCTCATCAGTCCTGATTGTGAGCTGCAAGGTTAGATAAAGCACGCTGAACTCTTGTAATTAAATAGCCTACAAGACAAGATTGAGGGGGAAAAATAATAGTTTGAAATCAAAATATATTTTGAAAAATATATATTTTAATTTAAAAAATTATACAATTTTGGCGATGCAGGTTGTATTAAGGAGCATCCCATAGTATCATTTGCACAATTCAACAGAATTGTCAGTTGACAGGAGGTCCATAAAAAAGCAGGAAGAAGCAGAGCATTTTTTATCTATTACTGTGTATCTATCCGCACATAATATTTTTTACATATTGGCATCTACAATATTGTAGTTGTTTACATACTGTTATCTGAAGTTTCCTGTGTTTAAAGAGTCGCAATGTTCTAATTAAACAGAAAACAATAGAACATGTAGAGAAAAGGTGTTGGAAAAAAAATACTAATAAGTAGGGGTGTCCCGATACAATTGTTCCACTTCCGAGTATTGGTCCATACCAATATAAGCTCAAATCATATCACATCAATCAATCAATCAAAGTTTATTTATACAGCCCTTAATCACAAATCCCTCAAAGTGCAGCACAAACCACAAAGAAATCTGGCTCTAATCCCACATCAAGGCAAGAACAAACTCAACCCATTGGGACAACGAGAAACATGCTTTAATTTGTTTGTAGTGTAGAATGTTAGAAAAGGCGTGAGCAAGGGAAATTACTCAGAGAATCAATGTTAGGTATGACATGTCTGGAATAGATTTATGCTGTTTTAAAGTTGAAGTGGAGTGGTAATTGTTTTTTAGGTAAGCTCGTGGTAAAGTTAAAATTAAAGGGCCCCTATATGATTTTAATCTACATTTAAAACCCTTCCTTGTGGTTCAAATAATGTGTATTGGTTATGTTTTGGTTTAAAATGTACATGAATTTTGCTCCACAATCCCTTTAATAACCCGTTTTTTGAGTCTGTCTGCAAGATGTTCGATTCTGAAGAAGTTCCCAGTTTGCAAATGAAACCACATAATTTGTCTTTTGAAAATGTACACTGTTTAAATATATATATCTTCAAGTAGTCACCACTATTTGTTTCCAAGAGGTGGTCAAAAATTAACTTTATAAAAAAAAATTAGATTCACCCGGTCACAATTACTGGTACAACTGCACAATCTCTGATCAATTGCATAAACAACTGTTTCTTTAGCACCATTTATGTCACTGCATTTTGTATTCCGTTGTTATTATGCACTTGGCTTGATTAGATGAAAATAATACTTTATATTACCTTGTTTTGTGTTTCTTCATGGCCTGAAACAGCTGAGAGTTTGACTTGATGTCTAAAGAAGTGCTTCCACCTCACTGTGACGTCACAACATAGCCAGACTGCAAAGCCCCGGGAACAGAGGCATACAAAATTTTGTGCGAGCTCACGCCAAAATGCATGAACCTTATAATTTGACGCTTTGGCATTTTTTAACACGAGTATTAAACATTGTGACAACATTTATAAGTCAGAAAAAACAAATTTCATGATAGTTCCTTTAAGTTCATGTTGTATGATGCAGACACATTTGTTACTGAATACATTGTATTAAGATTCTGTGTGGGAGACTTAAAAGGGAACTACAGTTTTTTTTTTAGAATTTTGCCTGTCTTTCACAAATAAGATAAGCATAGATATGTTTTTTTCTTTTTTTATGCATTCTAACTGGTAGATAAACGTAAATGAAAGTCAGCTAACAATGGAGCCTATGGGAGTCACCCTCTTCTGCCTAAACAGCGCTCTAAAAAACATCTAAACACCCCCATCAACGTTTTATATACACACTGTAAGTATATACTGTATGTAATGTAGTAACAGACACATTCGTAATAATAACAATATTTACATATTTTGATTATTTTAAGCACACAGAGGCGCATTAATTTCATAGATGCATCAGAAGGTTCACTTTTTTCCTCGACAACAACACTACTAATCATGGCAGACTTCTTGGGCCAACAAGTATAATAAAATAATCACTTACTTTACAAAATCTGTTCTCACTAGGATGCCGACTGATGGGTTGTTCAAATATTGCCTTTTAAATGAAAAAATAATCACGATTCTTGCGAAGGGTCTAAAAAAAACTGTGCTGCAAACTAGCATCTTTTTTGTGCGTGTCCCGATATAAGTTGAATGTCACAGATGAACAACTTCTCGGTTTATGTCCACAACCTTTCTCTATCCAGGTGAGAGGCATGATTTATAATGTAGAACAGACCTGGGCAAATTAAGGCCCGGGGGCCACATGTGGGCCGTTAAGCTTTTCAATGTGGCCCGCCGGACATTCACAAATAACTTTTTTAGAACTTTAAGATGGAAACTGTAGCTGCCATCTTGAACCATACAACATATTTCAATGGTTGGAATCTGCGCTTTTGCATGATATTTTAGTGACTAGTGTTGTCCTGATACCAATATTATTTTGATACTTTTTGGTACTTTTCGACACTTTTCTAAATAAAGGGGACCAGAAAAACTTGCATTATTGGCTTAATTTTAACAAAAAATCTTAGGGTGTGGCGGACCGGTACTTTTCAGAGGTGGTATGGTACTGAATATGATTCATTAGTATCGCGGTACTATACTAATACCTGTATACCGTACAACCCTACTAGTTACTATGGTAATCTACGTCACAGCAGGTCAGACGAGGCAACAAGCAGTGTGGGTGGGGAGTGTTTCCAGAACGGCCAGCCTGAAATGCGAGTGTCAGGGACAGACGCGGAAGGAGATTTTTACAACAAAGTTCTAAAGCTTAGTGATGTATCAGATATATCAGATTGTAGATGTTTTTTTGTTTTTTTACCCTTCGCGTTCATATTTCGCTGTGTTTGTTGCATTTGGCCTGATTGTAAAACATGTCGATTGAGAGGGGGTGTGACGCTCATATGTTCTCAATTTTCAGTGTTTTATCGTTCATAGAAACATTTAAAATTCCATTCCATTTTTAAGATGGTCTTTCATAACATTTTTAGCATTCAATCAGACTTTATTGTGAGGTTTTGAATTAAGTTTTCCTAAAAATAGATAAAACGGCCCCCAGACACATTTATTTCTCTAAATTTGGCCCCCGAGTCAAAATAATTGCCCAGGCCTGCCCTATAGCCTTTTAAGGCAACCTTTTGTCATGACTTCACTGAAATACAAGAAAGTACCAACCTTGTGTGTTTATTAGAGGACATGCATTCTAACATGTAAAAATAGGTTCGTTCTAGGTGGCTAGCAATACAGCCAATGGGAGCAATCCATTCTTCCTCTAAATCACTTTAAAAATGCATACAATAATTGCCAACAATACTTCATTTATGTTCCGTGTATCAGAATTGTTACTGACAGTTTGTTTATGTTGGGTTTTCCTGTGTGTTTGTTTATTTCCTGTCAGAGCTCTTATTTTAGTTCCACTTTTTGCATGTCTCCATGAGCGCTCGTTTTCCTCACCTGTCCCTGATTGGCATCCTTGGCACACCTGGTTGCAGTTGCCAATTAGGCTGCTATTCATGCCTGCCTCGCCCTCCTGTTTTCTGTTTCCTGTTGCCTGTTTCCTGTTTCTCCTGCATGTGCGCTTACTAGTGGCACTATTTCCTTTTTTTGACATTAAAGTCATGTTTATCTGCGCTACGCCTGTCATCTCTCTATCTTGGGGTTCAAGACCAACAGTACCTGACACCGTAACCTGTATAATAATCAAACTGTAGCGACATTGTTATTGTAAGAGCAAACACTGAGGAACTATTTTGTAGCGTATTGACACATAGGCGAGCTACATTATTAGCCATGAGTTAGCTACGGCAAGAGATAAGCTAGCTTCAACGCCAGCACTCCAATCGTGTTTTAGTTTGCAATGCACAACACAATGCAATAGGACACCATTCTGTACTGACTGAAAAACATGAACAATCATATTACAGTGTATTGAAAGTATTAGCTCATGTTTCATGTTTTGTTTGTATAGAGCTAGCTTGACAGCGTATGCACTGTAGTTCATGATCAATATTTAAAGTGTGACTCAGTCGATGGACAGTTGTGTGTTTGGTGCAGCTGGCCTGGGACGTTTCAAGTTGATTTTGGGTAAGCAATCTATTTCTGTCGACATAGCTTGGCTCCAAGCTCCCCATTTAGACCGTCAACGTTACGCCGACCTCACTCTCTCGGCTTCCGTCTGCTCTAATGTTTCACTCTCTTTTCATGCTCGTTTCTTTAACCAGCAGTTCATCCTCCGTATATTCAGCTTCAAAAAGATAAGGTTGTGAATCCTCATTAGCCCAAAAATAGTCGTCTTCCTTGTCTATTACCAAGTCTGCCATGAATACAACACACTCGCGGTTGTTTTCCGGAAGTAGGAACACACATTTGTTGCCGGACGTCGGAAATGCGCTGCTATGGAAACGGAAATAAATGCGCCAAAGAAATTAGTTGACCAAAATACAGTAAATATTGAACATATTACATGTTGTTATGAACGTGTCTGTTACTACGTTTTATATATATATATATATATATATATATTTGCAGTGTGTATATAAAATGTTGATGGAGGGTTTTTGAAGTTGTTTTCCATTAGCCGCAAGCGTTTTTTTAATCTTTAATATCCTAAAAAAATAAAAAAGACGTCTTCTTGTCTCTCATAATGATTGTGATCGATAGGCAAAATTCCAAGAAAAGTGGCTGTTGAACTTTGCACAAGCAAACACGCTGCCAAACTGCTCGTTTTGGAAAGTTGAAATGCAAGCTCGTTTTGCTGAAATCGGATTGATATCCAATGTCAATATCAGATTTGGAAAATTACAATATAGAGCTTGAAGGAAAATGACAAAATAAAAATTTAAAAAAATACAATAAAAATGTACAATTTGAATTGACTGTTTATGAGGTCTTATATACTGTAGGTCATGAAAGAAGGAAATAAGGGTGGAAACGATCTGTGTGCGTGTGTGCCTAACGCTGCTGCTAATCTTTCCTAGTGCCATCTGTGTTTGTTTTTCTCTGCTACTAAAAGCATACAACACAAGCTCAGGCAGAGAACGCGGCGATACGAGGAAAAAAGACAAATGTGACACGGGTTAAGGGTGGCTTCTTCACAGTGGACTTGAGGTGACGTTACGCGACTGTGGTGATCTGTTGCTGGATAGCGTTGACCCAGATGCTCGTGGATGGAAAGAATTCTAGCAATTTGTGAACAGAACAAATACTAAAATAGTTTTCTTTGAAGAGCGGTATAGCTTTAAAGTTACACTTTTGTTTTCGATTAAAAGAGACACACTGTGGGTGAGAAAGTTGCCTCCCACGCTGTCATCTGTAAAACAAGTCCAAAGAGCAAAAATAGACAGCATAGACATGACATACTGATGACAGGCATTAGCAGATGAAAGGTGCCCTTTTTTCCTCTCTTTTGCCTGCTCTGGGGTTTTTTTTTTTCCACCTTTATATAAATTGCACACGCTCACACAGTAGCTGCTGTCTGCCCCGAGGCGTGCATGATGAGATCAGGTTTGGGTGTGACAGCAAAGGTACAAAGGTCAATTCAGTTGTGTGTCCTTCTTCGGCACGGTTATACAATGGGGTGGTGGCCCCGTTTGTGTGTGTGTGTGTGTGTGTGTGTGTGTGTGTGTGTGTGTGTGTGTGTGTGTGTGTGTGTGTGTGTGTGTGTGTGTGTGTGTGTGTGTGTGTGTGTGTGTGTGTGTGTGTGTGTGTGTGTGTGTGTGTGTGTGTGTGTGTGTGTGTGTGTGTGTGTGTGTGTGTGTGTGTGTGTGTGTGAGAGCATCAGAGAAAAGCTGCAGAGGTGAGGTAATGGTTAAAAGCTGAATCTCTCAATGCGGCCCTTCACAGAGGCATTACAATGAGCTACACAAGGAGGTCTGCTTGTGTCAGTGTGTGTGTCTGCGTGCAAGTTGAATATGTGCATATGAAGTAGTGTGTGTATGAGGGTGAGGCAATGTTTGAGAAAGCGTGTGTGTGTGAGGGGGGGCACAAAACAAAAGGAGAGCTATTTAAGAGATGAGGTAATAGTCCTCATTTTATCATCAATGTGTGTGTTCAGTCAACCACATTTATGTGTATGTGTGTGTGTGGTCCTGGACCTTGTAAAGGGTAACAGAACCCCATGCCACTCATGCCATCCTTTTATAGCATCTTCAGCGGTCATGGTTTTTGTCTCAAATGCAGCAGCACATCATCTAAAAATGTAGTGTCATACCATTTTACATTTCTGTAAGTCGGGTTCTGGAGTCAGGTTTTCCAGATGTGCAGAGACGCGGTTGTTTGGTTTAGACCCCAGCAAACATCACATCATCATTTTATGTATTTTTACTGAGGCGAAAATCACCACCACCGCTGAAGTCATGTTGCAGTATCTGTCGGAATAATCATAGTGTGGGTTTTGATTTATGCCTAACACACACAAACCTGAATGGTTTCTCACACGAACACTGTGAACACTGCTTTTCTGTAATTGTCTTATTTATATGCTATGGAAGGACTAATGTGATGTGCTAATAACGTCTTTTGTAAAAATGTTGCACTTTTTAATTTTATTCTTGCTAGACTGAGCGAGGTCTTTGCAAGGTACCTCAGGTTTTGAGTACTACATTGGACATTAGAGGCTTGGCTTAATTTGTGTCTCTTGCTCACATTACAGCTTTGATGACAGCATCTTTCGGCATTCACACGCTATTTCTCAGGGAACTGCAGTTTTTGGCTTTCATTTGAGAGGGACGGCAATGACATATTTTATTTAATTAAAAAGGAATGGGGGTGTAACAATCAGCACGTCAGTGTTGTTATTCCATATTTTGGCATTATTCTTTGTGGATCTGAAGTTCTTACCGACAACGACAAGCTCTGTTTGGGTCCAAGCACAAACAATCCAAATACTAAAAAGTCAAAGGATGCTTGGCCCATTGTGATCTTTGTAATTTTGTAAACAAAAAAAATAATACATCTAATAAAACCAGACCAATGTTGTATATATTTATTGTTAATACTTTGTGTTACAGGTTACAAAAAATATCACTATTGACAAGGTTTTCTCTTAATATACAGTATTCGATCCTAGTGCACCACCAAGGCAAAATGAAAGTCGCCACACCTTGGGTTTTACGTGAAAACAAATTAAAGTAATATAATATATTGTAGCCTCCAGAAGAAGACACAAAGTCTAAAGCTGTTTTCAAATTTTATTGCCAATCTTATGCTAACAACCAGCCCATATTCCCTTCTGTGCACACACTTCCACACACAACACCTCATTCTCTGCCAATCCCATTTCAAGTCATGCGTGTTCAAGATCGTGGGAAATTGAACATCAATAACACGGGAACAAAAAATGTTACCACCAGCAGGTTGTTACAGTGTGAATGGATGTATATATATACAGTAAAGCCTGTTATTTGCGCAATATTGTCAAATGATGCACCAAAAATTTGGCTGCCGAAAAAGATTTTGATCACCAGAACTACACTGCTGAAACCGGATGCTGTGACGACGAGGGCAAGATGCACACGATTGTCTGCAGCAGAGGCAGGATGTGTGCGATGTGGACATACTTTGATATAACCGAGATATACCCGCAGAAAGCAAATCTACAAAATATGCAAATATTAAGAGGAAGGTGGCGGCTCTTTGCAGCTCGCTGTTTGTCAGAGACATGGACAACAGAAGTAGAGTTTCTAAACACAAGTACAGACTGGAAAAAATACTAGATTTGTTGCTAATAGTTTTTAGTAAAGAAAAAGTCCCTAAAAGTGTCTTGGCAATTGAACATTTCTCAACAAAGTACATTGTGCAATAAACAGCAACAATTGAAAAATAGAACAAAATTATATTTTAAAAAAAGTCAATATGTTAATAATAATTAATAACATATTTGTTTTCAAACGTATTTAAAAACATGTTTCTAGCCTTTTTTTAAAGTATATATGCATTATAGAAGATTAAAGTAATTATACAATGATGTCTTGATGATCACACCCTACCATGCCCATAGCCACGCCCCCACCGCCACAATCATCTTGGAAACCCTGAGGAATGCACTCTATTTTGTTTTCAAGTTGATACAGATATAGATAATTTCCTGCTTCTCGATACTGATACCGATAGCTGATGACCTATATATAGATATTATTTTCAAATTTAGATTTAACTGTAGTTTTCCTTTGAAGGTGGCTTTTGGGACAGTTTATTTAGCGGATCCAGAATTTGGTACTTTTATAGGCACAAACCAAATTCTGCGCTAAGCAAGTGTGACGTCATGCTCGCTGCAGCTTGAATTTCGTCGGAGACATCGAAGGACAGAAGTAGAGTCTCTAAACACGAGTACAGTCTATAACAGGGGTGGGCAATTAATTTTTACCGGGGGCCGCATGAGCTACCCGAGCACTGCTGGAGGGCCACATCGACAATATTTCAATTAAATTTTGCTCAATATTATTTTTGATATATACCGTAAGATAAATAATAATAATAATAATAATAATAATAGTAATACTTCAACATAGTGTGTGTAACAGCATTCCATGACTAATATATATAAATTAACATTAATAATAAATGACAGTAAAATAAGCACACGTATGACTGAGGAGTCATAGTGTAACTTTGTGTGGTGTTTGAGTTGTCCGACTTTTTGTGTGGCCTTAAACGCACCAGTGGTTTAGTGCTATGCGTGTTGGTGACAGATGACAAGTTGGTTTTGGCCTGGTTTGTACGGCAGAAAATGACTAGTTTTTCGAGATAGAATTGTTTTACTCATGTTTTTGGTGTGGTTATGTCCGAATATAAACAGTTTTGTTCAATAAAGTGATCGATATAATTCCTGTCCTCGAAGCATCTCGATAGACGTTACAATAATTGAACGGTGTTCAATTGAACGGTGTTGACGAACACCATTAGGGCCGCTTGTTGTCACTGTCACTCAAAGTTGCATTGCAAAATTCCATAGAATAAATATGTTTATTTTGTTTAGAATTCAGATGGGATTTGATTTGGTGCGCGGCATATACTTGCTGCGCGCAGCGGACGCTTGAGCAGTGCGCAATTGCGCAGGCACGCACCTTAGGTGAGGGGACGTTGCTTTGCAGTTCATGTGTTGTTGAAAACACGGCATTCCTCATCAACTTTTCTCTTTTTGGCGTCTCGGATGTAAACCGTGCATCACTTGTCGCTGCATGTGCACCTTCACTCGCAGGTTACACACGGACACACGCCCATAAATAATACTTTTCAAAATAAAAGCAGCACAGTTGTATTGCGCGCAGGACATAGATGTTTTTTCAACTTTATTTTGGAATTGCAGTTGTTCACATTCACTCACAATCACGCATACGTCCACACGGAAGTAATACAAATAACGATTTTCAAAACAAAAGCAGCACCGTTGTATTGCACACTCGACATAGATACTTTTTAAAATGTATTTTGTAATTTATAATTGGCCTCACGCGGGCCGGACAGGGACGCACAAAGGGCCGGATGCGGCCCGCGGGCCGCAGAATGCCCAGGTCTGGTCTATAATAACACCGGAAAAAGATGCTAGATTTGTGGTTGGTTGTTTTTAATAAAGAAAAAAATCACAAGAAATCTCTTTTCAATAAAGTACATTATATAGTAAGTGGCAACAATTATAAATAGAGCAAAACGATATTGTATAAAAGAGAGATGTTAATACTAATGAATAATAACACAGATTTGTTTTTAAATGTATGCATAATTTTTTGGAGCCTTTTAAAGAAAATCTTAACATCATAGCAAATTATGCAAATTATTACGCCATGTGACCACGCCCCCACCACGCTAACTACGCCCCCACTGCCACAGGTATTTTGGCAATTTAAAGGAAAACCTGAACATGTTAACGTGTTCCTTGTCTCGTCACATCCGTTTTCTTTTGTTGTTGTATTTTTGTTTTGTTTATGTGTCAACAAAAGAGTTGGTGTAAATAGTATTCCAGTTTATCAGCAGTGCAAGCCATGTTTGAGTGGCAATTGTGTCATCATTTTCCCCCCTGATAGTTGTTACTTCTCCATTTTAACCTCCTAACCTGCCCTTTCTGCGCCTCTTTGCCCCTTTCTCCTCCTCTGGCCCACTTCCATGTGACCCCCTCTCCATTACGCCATAGGGAGCTGCTGCAGATCAATGATTTCATTGAGAAAGAGCCCGTGGTACCATTAGGAGGTGAGCTCACCTTCCCCAGAGAGCTCTGACCTTATTCCCAATGACCCCCAGCTTCCTCCTCATCCCGGCCCCTCCAATACCCCTTTTACCTTGCCTCTGTTCCTCCCCTCCTCCACCTCCGTTCCGCCTCGCTTCTGTTTCACGGTGCTGAGAACAGAGCTCTATTTTTAGGCCCAGACTCCTGCGGTCGTCACATCTGGCGCCAGCAGCCTCGGCGCTCTCGCCCTGGCCTGTAGATACACAAACACACATTCACCCCACCCCAGCCAGCATCGGGAGAGCGCAAAGGTCAAAGTAAACGGCCCGCCGAAATATCCATGACATCACCTCCCTGGTCTGAGAAAGTCTGACAGACTCTGAGAAGCCTCAGAGCTCCATTTTGACATCATGTTCTGTTTTCTGCACCTCTTTGTAGGTTTGTAATAAGCTCCTTTTTAGGCTCACACCTCTATGAGGTATTGTGCAGATGCTTAACTTGCACACCAAGTCCTAGGAGCAGGGAAATGCATGCACACACACACACACACACACACACACACACAACACACACTACAGAAGCCAGGAGGCCTTTGCTGACTTGAATTTTATGTAACCATGTTCTTCTGCCAGACCCCCCCACCCCCCCACCCCCACCCCATTGGCCTCACATGATGTGCTTGATGTCATTTTTCCTTCTTTGCCTCAAAAAAGGAGGACAAAAACAGGCCTGTGTGTGTGTGTTCATCTGTATGTGTTTTAATGTGAGCCCCTGCCAAATGTTTCCACCATGACGTGTTCCCGCTCCTCTTCGTCGTCTCCTTCATCACTCACAAACCAGCTGAAGGAGCCATAGAGACACATATTCACTCAAGCGCACAATCATCGGCTTATAGCTCACAAAATAACGGATTGATGTGTTCCCTCCTAAATATGTATAGGCTATAAAATGCCGAAGACACCAACCAGTCCCTCCGTGATTCTGCAGAGGGTTTTTTTGTTGTAAAATGCATGAATTTGCCACATCTTTTTCAGAAAGTTGCAACAAAATGTCGGTTTATTTTTTTAAAATTTGAGATTTTATGATTTTTCCTTTTTTTGCAAATATATTTTATTGAATTTTACAGTTAAATTCACATTTGACAATCATACTTTGCTCACTCAGACACATCCACTCATCCACACTCATATGCACTCTTGAGGAGAGAGGTGCACTTGGGCTTTAACAACTCAAGGTTTACAGTATAGACATGATTAGAAAAAGTACCCAGATATTGTATATATCCATCCATCCTGCACTGGCTCAGGATCAGCAAACGATCCAGACCATAGCAAGATGGATGAATATTCCTCGGCATCAAGGATCCTCAGGAAGTGATCACTAGATCACCTCCCGGGGACCTCTCCGCCGTTCACACTTAAAAAAGAAGAAGAAAGTCACATTTTCGTGGCTTGATCAGATGCAAAAAAATAAAAACAAAAAAGTCACAAAAAAAAGCAAGTAAACCGTGACAAAACCATATCAAAAGTGATACAAAAAAGCAAAGTAGTGTGGAAACAATACAAAAAATAATAACAATAATAACAAAGGAATAAAACTATAAAAAATATACAAAAATTTGATTGATTGATTTATTTATTTTTTAAGTTTTTGCCAATGTTTTAAGTGTTCCTTTTACCTCCATAAAGCAGAGGATTTCAAAAGCACAGGATATATACTGTACAGTATACTGTACTGATGTTTTTACTTGTTTTATACCACACAGACTTAACAGTAAAAGCACATACTCAGATGTCATTGTCTAATTACTCTACTGTTTTAATTATTATAACTAATAATAGTCCATCCATCCATTTTCTACCGCTTATTCCCTTCGGGGTCGCGGGGGCGCTGGAGCCTATCTCAGCTACAATCGGGCGGAAGGCGGGGTACACCTTGGACAAGTCGCCACCTCATCGCAGGGCCAACACAGATAGACAGACAACATTCACACTCACATTCACACACTAGGGCCAATTTAGTGTTGCCAATCAACCTATCCCCAGATGCATGTCTTTGGAGGTGGGAGGAAGCCGGAGTACCCGGAGGGAACCCACGCAGTCACGGGGAGGACATGCAAACTCCACACAGAAAGATCCCGAGCCCGGGATTGATCTCACGATTACTCAGGACCTTCGTATTGTGAGGATAATTATAATTACAGGGAAAAAAAATACTACCAAATTTTTGCTTATTGTCCGCTGTCTGATCTGTCATAGGTGGCGGACATTCTCCGTGTATGTTTTACTCATTTAAAAAGTGTTTGTCCATCTTAAATATTCATTTATGTTCCACCACATTTAACTCCCACATGTTAAGAGAATTTGTGAACTGTTGGGAGCAATTTATAGTGCTATTCTTTGTTGGTAAATGAGAGAAGATGAAAAATTATTATCACACGTCAACATCTCGGTCTTGTCAATTAGGGCCTCTTTGCTCGGCCAGCATTGCAATTGAGAATATGTTCTTAATAAAAAAGGTTAAATACATATATAAATATATGTAAACTAGGAAGTCAGGGCCCTGGTGGGTTGCTATATCTTTCTATACTAAATTATCCAGAAGGCTTAGCGCTGAAGACAGAAACCGTAAGTAGTTCCGAGCTAGGCAGGAGGACGACAATTGGGCCATTTGAGCTATAAAAAGTTGATATAATGTTACACTTTGTTGTTACTGCTAGGTCTACATAAGAAACAAGCTTACGTTTTGATTAGACGGTTGAGGTACGCGTTTCAGAGCAGCTCAAAGACAAATTCAATAGGCGAAAATGACGATGAGGATTGATTGAATTTGCATGACTTGGCACAATCGTGACATGTCTAATTTCTGGAGACAGTAGCAAATGTAAGATATAAAAAATATATACTTATTAGAATCACCAAGCAGTGTTGCCATGTGGAGGTTTTAACTTTTTTTTTTCCAGAAAAGGTACATTCTCTTCTGCAGAGTTGCTGTAGTTTTAGTGTAATTCTGGATTGGTCTGGGTCTATTAGGTTGAACCATTCAATCTTAAAACATGCACAATTATTCTAGATATTTCCTCTTCTCTACTCTGTTTTATACCACAATTTCCTAAACATGGCTGTTCGAACATCTGTGTGTAAACAGTCCATTCACTCTGCATGCCATTTGAAATCTATCTGAGCCCCCTTTCAACATCCCAACCCGCTTCTGCCATGCATTCATGTCCCGTCGCATAAAAAGTTTGTTTTAAGTGTTACCTAGGCACTTTCCACACATCAGGTCAACAGAAGCAGAACTAGAGCAGCATGTAAAGCGAGGTCAGTGTCTCGCCCCCATTGGCTTCCCCATAAACTTCATCCTAACCGTGAAATTAACGGCGAGTGCTTGGAATGTTGTCTGTCTATCTGTGTTGGCCCTGCGATGAGGTGGTGACTTGTCCAGGGTGTGCCCCGCCTTCTGCCCGAATGCAGCTGAGATAGGCTCCAGCACCCCCCGCAACCCTGAACGGGACAAGCGGTAGAAAATGGATGGATGGATGCTTGGTAGCTTAGTCGCTGCGCCTTTCATTTAACTAGCCTGGTGACTCTCGCGTGCTTGTAGAGTGGAATTTGACAAAAAGCACAAACAAGGGGAAGGAGTCACTCTCAATTAGGCTATTTTATACCCACTGCTTGCGTGCATTCACCAGATTCCTTTCATGCTCGGACTGCCCACCACCGTTCCTGTCATGGCGTCATTCCACCAAACAATAGTGGATTCCTGTTTATCGCTTTGATGCACTTTATCGCAGGCATTCCACACAGCACCGCTTCCTTGTGTATCTTTTTATACTCACCTTTTTTTTTCTTGATAGCCCCCACCGTCCTGTACGGGCTTACATTTTGTCTTTGTTTGTTCCTGTATATTTTGATTATTGTGCCAAAAATGTCCTAAATGTTTCTTGCTTGTAGTATGCTGTGGACACACACACAAACGTCTGGAGCCACTGCTTCTTGATCAAAGTGGAAGATTTTTTTTTCCCCATCACTATGACAACAGGCTAATTTTGGAGTTCCCAGAAAGCCTAAGGCTTCAGAATAAAGGAATGTGGCAGTTATTGCGTGATATTCACGTGTCTTCACAAAACACACTTTATATAAACACAACCCACAAACATGCCACTTCCTCTTCTGTTGTGTAACCATTTCCTGATCAACTTATCTGATAAAATGACAGATTTTAACTTTTGATTTTAAAAGCACTTTGCTGCTGCAACCATCTGCATGGCAGAGCATCACGTGGGTGTTAGCTGTGCTCCGATGGAGACAGCTTGTCCAGTTCCTCTCGCTGCATAGCGTCATACTTCCTCCATTGTTCTTTTGTAGCTGGCAGAGTGATGTCACTACTGGGCTCTGGATCTGACATACACCCACGCCCACGCACACACAAACACACGCACACTGACACACTTGCATGTGTCTCTGGGGTGTTGCGATCACTTTTGTCACTGTGCACTGATATTCTCTAGGGTGCAAGGCCTTCATTGTTGTTCATTTAACTTACGTGTGTATTAGAGCAAACTTGAATTCACTTTTCGTTTTTGCAAGCCACACTTATTGTGAGACCGTGGCCTACCAGCAGATGGGGCTGTAAAAATGTAGTCTTTGAAGGTAGTCCATAGTGCGGCCCGAGGGCTATTTGCGGCCCGCAGCTATTTTTTTAGCAGCCCACAGCCCATTTTAAAAATACTATTACAAATAAAAAGCCTAAAAAAAATGGAATCAAAGAACAAACAGATGAAAAGAAACTGTCATTGCTCAAAAAAATAATAAAAACCTATAATTGACGCATCGATCTGAAGTAGATCTAGAGCAGTGGTTCTTAACCTTGTTGGAGGTACCGAACCCAACCAGTTTCATATGCGCGTTCACCGAACCCTTCTTTAGTGAAAGATAAAATGTTGTTTTTTTTCAAATTAAAAAAAAAAGTCATATGTTTTTTTACTGCTGCACAAAATTAACCATGCATGAACATCACCTTGTTCAAAGAACAAAACCAACACAGTGCATGAACTCACAACAAATGACACACCTTACACACATTACCATGAATTGATTGACGTGGACCCCGACTTAAACTAGTTGGAAAACTTATTGGGGTGTTACCATTTAGCGGTCAATTGTACGGAATATGTACTGTACTGTGTAAACTGTACCGTTTCATATAATGTATTCTCTTCCTTTGCAATATACTAGTAAAAGTTCCAATCGATCAATCAAACAACCTGCAAATCAGATGGAAAATTAGAGGGAACATTGTTTGGGGGTCATCCATAATACGCCGATAGGGAGAAGTTTTTATTTACACGATAAGTCGGATGTGTCTTTACCTCCGTGGCGGAGACTCCGCCGAACCCCTGAGGCCGACTCACCGAACCCCTAGGGTTCGATCGAACCCATGTTAAGAACCACTGATCTAGAGGTATAAGCATTGAGAGTAAAAATAATATATATATTGTTATATGACACATTTTTACACTTTTATGAGTGGGGGCCTTTTGGATAACCAAGACCTTTAAGTTTGATCAATAATACCTAATGTTGGAGATAGAGAACATACAAACCCTTTATTTATTCAATCACAAATATTGAATTTCAACGATTTGGTGCATTTACAAACAGCTAAAATTATGTACAAAGCAAACTACTGCTACCCGAGAATGTGCTACAATTCTTCTCAACAAAAGAGGAGAAATATAACCTTAGAGGAAAATCTAATTTAAAACATGTGTATGCTCGTACAACACTTAAAACCTTTAGCATATCTGTATGTGGAATTCAATTATGGAATGGATTAACCAAAGAAATTCAAACAAAGCACCAATATGATTCAGTTTAAGAGACTGTTCAAACTACAAGTGTCCACAAAGTACACAGAACAAGAATTATGATGAACATCTTGAAACCCTTTTTTAATTTTTTTTATTTAAATTGTTTTTTATTGAGACAAAGATTATTCATGTATTTAATATTTGTTTACTTCTAATGGTATATTATTTGTTTATTATTTATTTGTTCACTGTTATGTTACAAAGAACAAGGAAATAGGATAAAATTGCTATGGTATGAAAAGGATTAAATAAGCTCAGCTTCTTCCTACTCCTTTTCGGACGTGCTGTAATGAAACAATTGGACTTATGTGATGAATTACATTGTATTGTATGCATGTTCGAAATAAACTGAAACTGATTGTTCAAAAATAATAATGAATCAAAAGCAAGGATTATTTTGAATTATTTACCTTTTACAATTACTTCACATCAAATATTTCATTTTGAAAAATGTTTTGGGGAAAATATTGCATATTTTGTGTTTTTGCATTAAAAAAATGGGGGGGCATAAGCATAAAAAAATAAGAACTTTATGTCAACGGCTGGATCTGAAGTTGATCTGTAGATAATTAAGTGTTGAAAGTGGGGGAAAGAACAATACATGACTTTAATTCAACACTTTAATGAATGAAAGACCTCTAACACTCACCAAAATTGAGAGGAGCCCTAATGGTTTTGTTAAAGGAAAAATATCAAAATGGCCCGCGCATGCTTTTATTTGTCAGTGTGCGGCCCTCAGTGGAAAAAAGTTTGAACACCTCTGTTTTAATGTGTCACTCATGGTGCTTACAATGATCATAAAATAGTAATTGTTGGTGTGGTGAATGTTTGGTTTACAGGCCCACATAAACCAGCTGGCACCATCTGGGAGTCCATTATGATGCAGACTGGACCCAGGTCCCTGTGAACAGCATAGGACTACATTTGGGTTTGATGTGAGCCAGCCTGTTGTGTTGAGTACATAATTAACACTGAACTGATCTGGGATATGCCTGTCAGGCTTTAAGCTGCAGAAACATAAGCTCTCATCAGTCTAAACCACACTGATGAGCTGTCATCTCCCTTCTATGAGAGTTATGTGGCATTATGCTACTAGATTATGTGTGTGTGTGCGCATAGGTTCTATACACTGCACATCCTGAGAGAGAGGCAAGATGGGCTTCAGTGTTCGAGTGTATTCGGTTGGTCGAGTGGCCGTGCCAGCAACTTGAGGGTTCCAGGTTCGATCCCAGCTTCTGCCATCCTAGTCACTGCTGTTGTGTCCTTGGGCAAGACACTTTACCCACCTGCTCCCAGTGCCACCCACACTGGTTTAAATGTAACTTAGATATTGGGTTTCACTATGTAAAGCGCTTTGAGTCACTAGAGAAAAGCGCTATGTAAATATAATTCACTTCACTTCACTTGTTAATTATAGACTATAGGGCTGTGATTCTTTGGGTGTCCCACGATTCGATTCAATATCGATTCTTGGGGTCACGATTCGATTCAAAATCTATTTTTTTTTTTCAATTCAACACGATTCTCGATTCAAAAACGATTTTTTTCCCGATTCAAAACGATTCTCTATTCATTCAATACATACGATTTCAGCAGGATCTACCCCAGTCTGCTGACAGTAGTAGTAGATTTTTCTAAAAAGCTTTTATAATTGTAAAGGACAATGTTTTATCAACTGATTGCAATAATATACTACTTTTGGTTTGTTCTGTGTCGTGTTTGTGTCTCCTCTCAATTGCTCTGTTTATTGCAGTTCTGAGTGTTGCTGGGTCGGGTTTGGTTTTGGAATTGGATTGCATTGTTATGGTAATGCTGTGTATTGTTGTGTTGGATTGATTAATTAAAAAAATCAAATTAAATAAAAAATTAAATTAAAAAAAATAAAAATAGTTTTTTTTAAATGAGAATCGATTCTGATTCGCACAACGTGAGAATCACGATTCAAATTAGAATCGATTTTTTCCCACACCCCTAATAGACTATATAATTTGTGACTTATTTATTATGTGAAACGGGCCAAACTTGCCACAAAATTAACAACAACAAGATTGATTTTTCAAAAATTATTTTAAAGATTGAAAGTTGCCATCAATCCCATGCCGGTGATCGGCGCCTATGTCCCAAATGACGACGAGAGAGTCGGAGAAGAGAAGAGGGAATATTCAAGCGGGCGATTTATATCTTAAAAATATTAGTGGAAGATTGCAGAGGGATTCTCTTCCTTAGATTTTTATTTTAGCGTTGTAGACGACGTCCAGGAAACCCACAATGCTCTACTTGGCCACATTTGGACAAATATATGCATCTGGATAAAACAATGCCCAAAATATTAATTTTAGTTGTTTACCATGTAAGCCCAAATCAAAACTGCTCTCGAGATGGAAGACGTGGAATACATATTTAAGAACACACATGATTGTGGCAGACATGTGATGACTTTTGCTACAGTATAGCCTGTCTAAATGCTGAATTTCATGTTCATTTAGAACAATACAGTAGCTGACATTTTGTTCATTATTTCTACGGTTTATATTTTGGCATTGAATAGTTGAATCATTTTGAAACAAACAACATGACTGCAAAATATTTGTTATTTCAGGCTATAAATCACAAAAGGCTATTCAAATAAAGGAAGTTAGCTAATAGAATAAACATTGTTTGTACTCGTTATTATTTTTGCATTTGGAGCAGTTAGAAGTGGAGAGGGAATCAAAGAGACAGAACTTGGCTATTAAAATCCAAGGCAGAATCCACTAAGCAGAAACAAAAAGGAAAATGCAAACTGCTCAGAAATTTGCCAGGAAGGCTCATGTCCGAGCCATCAAAGCAAAAATGCTAAAGTAATGTGTAAATAATGTAAATAACTAGATGAACCATCTGTAGCTGTGAAGTGAACACTAGTAAGGTTGTAAATGATGTATGGAGTAGGCTAACCCATGTGGTTCCTGTGGATGTGAACACAAGTTGTAATTACTGTAGTGCCTAAATAATAAGTTCAAATCACATGCCGGATATTTTTAAAATGTTTAAACTGAAAAGAACACATGTAGAGATGAACAATTAAGGACTATTTATTCAAACAATGGGATTTGAAGAATGAAATGTTTTGCGAAAATGAAATGAAATTTTCCTCAAAAAGAAGAAAATTAAAAAAAATGGTATTTCTTTCAAAGACAATTATTTTAAATACTGGGGTGTGTCAACATTCAGATAGTACCTTCCACCTTATGAAAAAGCACATTTTTGCAGTAAAACCATAATGTTAAGTTAATTTCACCATTCTTTCCTTATTGTGTGGCATTTGTGAATGATTCCGTTAAGGTCAGTAATTTTATTGTGGCAATTATAAGTAATTTTCAGTCTCTCTCTTTTTTTGTTCACATTTCGTACAGATGTGTATTACTTCCAACTACAGTAGTTTTATGAAGTAATGTAATAATAATGTTCTCACCGGTCCGCGGACCGATTGGTACCGGGACAAGAAATAAAAAAATTAAAAAAAGTTTTGTTTTTTTGTTTTTTAAATTAAATCAACATAAAAAATATATATATATTATATATCAATATAGATCAATACAGTCTGAAGGGATACAGTCCATAAGCACACCCCCCCCCTAGGGTTTACTGTGACATTTACTGCATCAATAGCTGGGATGCATGATACTCCAAATTTTGCTTGCAACCTAAAGCATAACAATTATCGCAAACACTCTTAAGTTAGGACATCCTTAAAGGGGAACTACTATACAAAACCAACTTTTCTTACCTGTTTTTGTATATTTGGGATCGCCATACAGGTAAGTCCCAAAAATGTTAAATCAAACCATGAAGGCATGGTGGAGATATTTATAGAACAATCTTGCCTTCATACTTCCTCCAAATGAGCCGTTTGGAATTTGCCCAATTTGTTTTTCCCCATATGTGACGTCAACGGATATCTCCATATATGGGCGAGGTTAACCACAAAGAGCTTTGCACCAGTCCACTATTGTAGTCCAACGTTGGAGTCATTAAGTTCCTGATTTTTCTCTATCCTCTTGTTATGGGGCCGACTGGCTCGTACATGCACATGCATCCTCCGCTGTTGCCATTTCAAATACAAAGTAGCGAATAGTTCAAACTTATATCCCTCAGTAGACTCGATATGGAAGCGTTCAAAACTACAACATGGCTGACGGGGAGAAGAAGACACAGTCGAAGTAGAGGGACGTACTCAAGACCGCCCAAAAAAAAAAAAACAGGCATCCTGAAGAGACGGTCAAAAAGCGGCTTGAAGATGGTCTGTAAAACATAATCTATGCAACATTTTGACTAAAGAACCACCATTACATGTTATGTAGACCACAAGGAAGTGTTTTAAATGTAGATTAAAATAAATCATAATTTGACCCCTTTAAGTTGAGAAAAAATGGGTTACCGCTGTATGCATATTTTTTATAATAGCACACATTTCTTAATTTCCTTTTTTTTGTATATAATTAACCTGAATAAAGCTGTTATCATTTCTACATGGCTCAGAATGAACATGAGCTGTCAGTACTTATCCAGTGGTGGCCAGTATATAGTCCCTCAACTCCTTATTTTCACCACACATGCAGACGCTGCCTAATGGCTCCAACTGGGAGTTTGAAATGCTGTACGATTTATGGTTTATGAGGCCCATCTGCTCCTGCAAGCCCCCCTTGGTGTGTTTGATAGCTTCCTCTTTGGTTTGTGTGCTGTTTGTGCAAGACTGAACACCTTTTTGTGGAGCAATTTCTTTGCACTTGATGCTGCACCGGTGGGTGTGGATGCTGGGCTCTTCCGGGGGGGGTTAAGTAGCTTTCAGCAAGGGGGCTTTATTGCATGACTGAACATGCACATGCATAAAAAGACAGATAAATGTCATTCATCTGGACCTTGTCGGACAATGTTACCCATCCTGCACCTGCCAGCTTTGTATCTTTACAACATTCTTCTTTCAAGCTCTTGTCCGCATGTACCTGTTATTTATTGTCTTTATTTAAAGGGTTGGGCACCTAAATTATCGTAGGTGTTATTGCTTGTCTGAAAATAGAGATGGCTGTCAGAATGAGCGTTAACCTGCACTTGACCCATACATTTTTGACTGATGACGGCCTTTGGGGTAGAGGGGAGCGGTGTATCTAAAACCTGACGCCAATCAAACCAGAGCGGAGGCTCACTAACTACACGGGAGATGGGAAAGGACACACATTCTATTTGGGCTGGATCACCCTCATGCATGCAAACATGATTACGTACTGCAGCGCCAATGTCCCCCGTGGGACGAGCAGATCAGCTATCGCCTCCCTCCACCCAACTGCCAATCTGCCCATCCTCCCCTCCCAACACCTTCTCCTCCTCATTCAATTTCTCCATTTCGCCCCCTTCCCTAATAACTACCTCAACCCCTTGGCATGGCAGCTGTGTCCTCCTGTAGGCATTGCGTCACTGTAAGAGCAGTCTTGTTACTGATCCCCTGACAACCAACAGTATCAACACAAACAGCCTGCACACACACACACTAGTGCAAAGAGGCACTAATGCATGTGTTTATTGTCTTTTATTTATCGTCTACTCACCCCTAGTTCTGGACACCCCAATTTCTTTGCCTCGTCCCTCCTAACATGATTCAAACACACACACACACACAAACCAATTAACTCATAGTCCTCATCACCCTAACCCCCGCTATCCGGAGAATGACATCGTCCCTTCCTGTGCTAGCTTGACAGATGATCTGTGGTGTTGGATGACTCTCCTGTCGCTGCCTGTCTCAGCAGGAAGGACATGCTCTGCCCAAATATATTCAATTTTAGTATGTTAGCGCCTTGGTTATGAACAACAACAATAACAAAAAAAAAGCATGATTGCGTGTGATGCTGTCACACAGGCGCCATGTCTGAACGCTAAGCTGACCAAAAGGCGCTGAATTACGCTGATAATTTCTGCCTTACAAATTAAATCCTTATTTATAAGTTGCTTAAAATATCCATATAGGGATAATAATGTCTCCATATATGAATCCCTTAACAATAGTAGTACCTCAACTTACGAGCACATTGCATTCCACGACCAAGCTTGTCACTCTATAGGGTTGTACGGTATACCGGTATTAGTATTATAGTACCACGATACTTATGAATCATATTCGGTACTATACCGCCTCTGAAAAATACCGGTACACCACCCCCCCAGCGACAAATAAAGTAAGTTTCTTACAAGTATCATCCCTGCAAGACAAGGAATAGCTAAACATGTTTCACTACACACCGTAACTCACCGGCGTCAAAATGTAAACAAACGCCTTTGGTGGATCTACGCCTAACATCCACTGTAATAATACCAAGTACAGGAGCGTATCTAGTCGATACTAATATGATTACGTTGATATTTTTTGGCATCACAACATCTTCTTTTGCTTTTTTTAAATGCATATTATGTTTATAAACTCATGAAATATGTCCCTGGACACATGAGGACTTTGAATATGACCAATGTATGATCCTGTAATTACTTGGTATCGGATTGATACCCAAATTTGTGGTATCATCCAAAACTAATGTAAAGCATCCAAACAACAGAAGAATAAATGATTATTACATTTTAACAGAAGTGTAGATAGAACATGTTAAAAGAGAAAGTAAGCAGATATTAACATTAAATGAACAAGTAGATTAATAATTAATTTTCTACCACTTGTCCTTAATAATTTTGACAAAATAATAGAATGAAAAATGACACAATATGTTACTGCATATGTCAGCAGCTAAATTAGGAGCCTCTGTTTGCTTACTTACTACTAAAAGACAAGTTGTCTTGTATGTTCACTAATTTATTTAAGGACAAACTTACAATTACAACACAAATATGTTTAATGTACCCCCAAATTTTTTTGTCAAAATAAAGCCAATAATGCTATTTCTTTTAGAAAAGTATCGAAATAATTTTGGTACCGGTACATAAATATTGGTATCGGGACACTACTCTAAACCCCTGCATCTCAATCCCGAAATGAATTAAAATATATTTAATTTGTGCTTGGCCCTCCCATGTTAACATGTGTTTTAAAAAGATTACAAAAAAAACTTTTTTGAGAAGAAATGTTATTTGAAAAACATTCCAATAGCATGTACTAAAAACAAATACAGTAGTTTTATAAAATAATGTAATAATATTGTTCAGCATTTACCTTGGGAAGCAGACTTTTAAAGGTGCTTCTCCATAGTGTAACAATAGGAACTTGGAAAATGTTTATGTTGCAGATGGACATATTTGAGGGACGGACCACAGAGGTCAGAGTTGACAACAAGCAACACGTACTGTATGTCTGTGTACCAAAGGTAATGCTTTACCACCCAGTTTGTTGAGTCAGGACAAGACAGAACAAATTGAAACATGTCAAACACAGCATCTGCAGCTTCTCAATATTTTTATGGATACATGTTCGTCGTCACAATATTTGAGACTGCATGCCGCGCACGCTGGCATGCCAGGTCGGCTCCTAACAGTTAGGACACGTTTTTAATGGTTCGTGACTCTGATTCAATCGTCCGCTTCTTTAATCAATCAATCAATCAAAGTTTATTTATATAGCCTAAATCACAAGTGTCTCAAAGGGCTGCACTAGCCACAACTTCTTCTCCTTCGCACTAACGTTCTTAGTTCCGATGGTGCGAGGGCAAGATTGTGTCGATCTCTGAGCAGTGCTGAAACGCACATGACAACTGTTGAATCAAAACTAATGTTTTTTTTTGTTTGTTTAAACAAAGCAGGAACAATTTAATAACTTGTTATTGCTCTAACTACACAACCCTGTGACAAATACTACAGTACTACTTATGCTCGCAACTTAAAGCATTACAAAGAGTGGAGAGACAGCACATATCTCAAAATACTCGTAAGATGAGGTACAAATATATGACAAATATGTGTATTCAAAACAGCACATTGAACTAAATGTTCACTAATGTTATTTGCTCTCACTATGTTTATGTGTGTTGTCCTCTGATATCAATCAGAGGAGGGGGAAAGGGGGGCTGTCGAGAATGACAGTATCACCTATTTCCGTCACAGCAGGGAACACATGTGCGCCCAATAAAACGGCCTCATGGCTGCCATTTGCTATATCTCAGGCTATAATCCTCCAATTAGCACACCTTCTATTCTGAACCATGTTACCCTTCTGAGGACACGACGAAATGTGAATAAATCGGGGAGATGATGTCACGTGAGTAACTTTGGCAAGTCTCGGTTCAACATCAGTGGGTTCTGTGTAGTACTTTTTTTGTTTGTTTAAAAATGAATAGAAGAACAGTCTGTTTTGATTCTTGACCTGGCCATCTGTTACTATTTGAACATTTCCTTTGCTAAAAGAGAAACAGATTGGTGTCAGAAGTAGGATGGCTAGCTACGATGCTCTGTTAGAAGCTGGACCCCTATGAGATGTACCCCAGAAACGGGGATGATCTGAATGGGGCACCTGTGTCTCGCCTCTGGAAAGAGGAGCGTTTTGGTGTCTTAAAGATTGAGTGTGCAGCTTGCATGTGCTTCTGTTGAACAAAGTGCATTTTTACAAAGCTCATGACCACTAAGTGACCTATTTCATCACACTGCCATCTTTTATCAGCGCTGCACTCATTGAGCAATGACCTCATTTATTGAAGCTGATTTGACCAGTCTAGCACGACATCTCAACCTGAGGCTGAAGGATTTAGACTTGCCTGCACATCCATCAGTCATGCATCTGGAAGACTTCGCTAATCTTCTTCAGCATGCTGTTTACATATAAAAACATGCAATAAAGAAAAGAAAATCCCATCATTTATGGTACACTGTTCATTTTACAACTAAAACTCAGAAGCAGTCATTCTGTAATAGAATTTGCTGTTTTTTTCCACCCCACTCGCTGAACTTGTGGCCTGCATGTTTGTCATTCCATAGTAAAGTACCGAGCGTCTGTGGGCTGTCACATGGTAAATGGCTGTACACCACAAATGTGTTGGAGCTTCATATCTAGACTTCTAGTTCTTCTCTTTTTTCCGTGTGGTTGTTTTTCTACATTTTCATCCTCAGAGACACAACCACACAAGCTTTAACAAATCAGTCTATTCAGAGACTACATTTGGGTTGTGAGGAGGTTTTGAAATATACTTTAATTTACATCTATTGATCTATTAAAATATTAGAGGGACAAGGGGTAGAAAATGGATGGATGAATGGAAGTTAGCTATATTTGAAAGCCAAGTATCCTGGGCAAAATCTAAATTTGATATTACTCAGTTGATTATTATGATTTAGTGTACTTGGGATCCCCATGAGTCCCAAACATTTGACATCAAACCATGGACGCATGGCAGAGATATTAATAAAATATTATTGCATTCTTCCAAACTTGCTCTAAACGAGCCAGTATGATTTTGAGACTTTGAGTCTTAGTTATGTCAACTGGGAGAGGTTTACCCAAAGAGCTTAGCGCAAGTCCACCATTTTTATGCAGCTGTAGTCCAATGTTGTATTCACTAACTTCCTTATTTTTCTTTGTCCTCTTGTTGTGAGGCAGACTGGCTCCTACATGCACATGCATGTTGCCATTTCTAATAAAAAAAAGTAGCATATAGGAGTAACATATATTTGTCAGTACACTTGATATGGAAGCGCTAAAAACTACAACATGGTGGGTACAACGAGGTGGAGGCGCAGTGGAAGGTGGTTTAACCTGCAAGAGCACTTTGGCATGAAACGGCGCATTCTGAAGAGACAGTCGGAAAGCGCCTTGAAGATGGTGTTCAAAACAAAATCAATGCAAAGTGTTGACCAAAGCACCACCATTACATGTTGTAGACCACAAGGAAGTGTTTTAAATCTATAAAAAAATCATAATATGACCCTTTTTAAGAAAAATAGTTGAGTCCACTTGATTCTTTTAAAGAGCAGAACATGATTGAAGCATTTTGATTGAACAAGTAGTAAGCCATTAAGAAAAACAACATTTTGTCAGTTATCCACATTATTATCACGATGAGACCGATGAACACATTCAAATTAATTAAAACCAAATTTATTTGTTTTCTGTGTAGGACAGTGGTGCCCAAACTACAGCCCGCCAGCGTCCAAAATCCGGCCCGCTGGTAGTCCATTGTAAAAAAAAAAAATTATATATATATATATATATATATATATTTTATTTTTTTTATTTATTCTTCTTTTTTTTTTTCAGGCTTTTTAGTACACGAGGAAAGAAAATGCCGAAATCGTTGAGGAAACGTAAAATAGACTCCGAGTGTAGAGTTTTTAAACATCAGTGGACATATTACATTTTTATGTATATATATATATATATATATATATATATATATATATATATATATATATATATATATATATATATATATATATATATATATATATATATATATATATATGTATGTATGTATGTATGTATGTATGTATGTATGTATGTATGTATGTATGTATGTATGTATGTATGTATGTATGTATGTATGTATGTATGTATGTATGTATGTATGTATGTATGTATGTATGTATAAATATATATATATATATATATGTATATATGTATATATATATATGTATATATATATATATATATATATGTATATATATATATATATATATATGTATATATATATATATATATATATATATATACATATGTATGTATGTATGTATGTATGTATGTATGCATGTGTGTAAATGTGTGTGACGTCTGTACAGTCGTCCTAAACCAGGGGTCTCAAAACTTTTTTATATATGTGTATATATATATATGTATATATATATATGTATATATATATATGTATATATTTAAAAAGTTTTGAGACCCCTGGTCTCAAAAAATAGAGTATAAGTCGCATTTTTGGGGGAAATGTATTTGGTAAAACCCAACACCAAGAATAGACATTTGAAAGGCAATTTAAAATAAATAAAGAATAGTGAATAGTGAACAACAGACTGAATAAGTGTACGTTATATGACACCTAAATAACCAACTGAGAACGTGCCTGGTATGTTAACGTAACACATCATGGTAAGAGTCATTCAAATAACTATAACATATAGAACATGCTATATGTTTACCAAACAATCTGTCACTCCTAATCGCTAAATCCGATTAAATCTTATACGTCTAGTCTCTTACGTGAATGAGTTAAATAATATTATTTGATATCTTACGGTAATGTGTTAATAATTTCACACAAGTCGCTCCTGAGTATAAGTCGCACCCCCGGCCAAACTATGAAGGTTTGAGACCCCTGGTTTAGGAAGACTGTACAGACTGTATATATATATATATATATATATATATACAGTTGTGTTCAAAATAATAGCAGTCCCACATCACTAGCAAGATAAACCACTGTTTTTGGTAGAATTTCAACTTCTACACGGCAAGTAAGTTTCTAGAAGGTTTAGTAAAGGTATAGAAAACCAACAGACCCAACAGGCATGACGTGCATGCTGCTGATTCTGTGAAACTGAATCATTTACTGAAAGGGGCGTGTTCAAAAAAATAGCAGTGCTGCGTTCCATCATTGATTATGTGTAAAAAAATATGTTAAACAAGTGGCCCTTATTTTAGGATCAAGGCAACTGACGCTGCATATGCTGGCTGTGCATTTGTCCTTGGAAAAACAGAGTAAAATGGGTCGTTGAAGACACTGTTCAGAAGAAGAGCGTTCTTTGATTAAGAATTTAATAAAAGAGGGGAAATCCTGTAAAGAAGTGCAGAAAATGATAGACTGTTCAGCTAAAATGATATCAAACGCTTTAAAATGTAAGCCAAAACCAAAAAGGCGAGGCAGAAATAGAAAATCGACTATTGGAATGGATCGGAGAATAACCAAAATGGCAAAGACTCAGCCAATGATCAGCTCCAGGAGGATCAAAGAAGATCTAAGATGGCCTGTGAGTACTGTAACAATCAGACCACGTCTATGTGAAGCCAAACTACCAGCAAGAAGCCCCCGCAAAGTCCCATTGTTAAAAAAAAGACGTGTGCTGAAGCGGTTACAATTTGCCAAAGAACACATTGACTGACCTAAAAAGAAATGGCGTAATATTTGAGGACTGATGAGAGTAAGATTGTTCTTTTTGGGTCTAAGGGCCACAGACAGTTTGTCAGACGTCCTGCAAACTCTGAATTCAAGCCACAGTACACGGTGAAGACGGGGAAGCATGGTGGTGCAAGCATCATGATATGGGGATGTTTCTCGTACTGTGGCGTTGGTCCTATTCATCGCATACCAGGGATCATGGATCAGTTTGAGTACATCAGAATACTGGAAGAAGTCATGTTGTTGTATGCTGAAGAGGAAATGCCCTTGAAATGGGTGTTTCAACAAGACAATGACCCCAAACACACCAGCAAGCGAGTAAAATCATGGTTCCAGACAAACAGAATTCAAGTAATGGAGTGGCCAGCACAATCCCCGAACCTTAATCCCATTGAAAACTTGTGGGCTGACATAAAGAATGCTGGTCATGAAGCAAAACCAAAAAATGCAGAGGAATTGTGGAATTTAGTACAATTGTCCTGGGCTGCAATACCTGTCGACTCCATGTGCCACAGATGTGAAGCAGTTATCAGAAACCGTGGTTATGCAACTAAATTATAGTTAATAATTCTAAGAAAAGTTGAATCTGCAAGCCTTTCTTAGTATATACAGTACATTTGAGTTTTGTAAAGAAAAATGGCAACACTGCTATTTTTTGGTTTTATATTTCTTGACTTTCTGTAAAATATTGTCAAATTAAATTACTTTTTTCCAATTTTCTGGCTTTGAAATAGAATGTGCAGTCTCCCCAATGCATTTGGTTTAGGAAGACTGTACAGACGTCACACATATTTACATAAACAATCATTCTTGTCCTTAAACACTGTTGTCAATCATAGTTTCACAGTTCAAAACTTCAAAAACAAGTTAAAAGGAGTTATAAAAGATGCAAATTTCATGCAGTGTCCTCACCAAATAACACCAAACTAGTTAAGTCATGTAGTAGTTGTGTTTATCTGCTTAAGTACCGATTGGCCCCTAACCTTTCCCCAATAGAGGCCTACTCTGCAGCTCAGCCCCTGAGGTGGCCACATATTTGTTGGCTGACTAAAGAATGTGGTTACATGCCTTGGACATTAGGTATGACGGAGCGCTGGCTTCAGTGGAGAGGGGAGTGTGCAAAGGAGGTAGCGAAGAAGGAGGGGAGGGTCAGAGTCTGGCCTCACGGCAAGTGAGCTCATTCACCCTCCAAGCTCGAAGAGAGCGAGCGGCGTCGTCATCCCTGGTTTGCAGGGGGAGGGAGGGAGCGGAGGAGGAGGAGTGTACGCTGGCGAGAGAGCGAATGAGAGACAGGCGGAGTGGAGCCGCACAACAATAGTGGGCTGCTCTTCTTGCTGTGGACTCACTGAGAAAGAGAAAGCCCTCACTAAGACACTCTCAGACCATCTGCAGGCAGAATACAGCTGCTGCAGTCAGGCTGGAAAACTCACTCGTTTTTATCTTTGCTTTCTCTGCCATTCTTCACAAAACCACACACACCTACTAAATATTTGTAGAACAGCCATTTCTGGGATTTTTTGCAATTTGGCCACGTGCGGACCAGGTTGAGGTGCTGTTATTTTTCTTGCACAAGCTCCCTTCTTTGAGGGTCACTTCCAAGGCCCTGGATTTGACCAGCGTGGACTCTCATATTGAGCTGTTTGGGATTTTTACATACTGTCTTCGGAAAAGACTATTTTTGGTGTGATAAGGTATCGCTCCATCCCTGCAAAAGCCGAGCGTTTCATCTGGTGTGTGTGTGTGTGCACACATAAGCCGGAGTGTGTTCTGGGGGATGCCGCTAGATGTGGTGATATCCCCAGCTGAGGATCGTTTTTGGCCGGACTTGCAGTGCACAGACATGAGGCTGAAGATCAGGGTCCGTCGGATGAAGGAGGGGAGAGAGCTACGAGGTGTGTACCCACCTGGACACAAGACAAGTGTGTTTTTAGGTGAATGAGTGCCTACTTGCTGTCAAATGTGAGGTCTTAGAATGCTGTTCGGATGATTATTTTTGCACAGACTTATTCCGTTTTAACTTTAAAGTAGAAAGGTTCTGGATCAGTTCTAGAATATGCACACACATTGAGAAGATCCTGCCAACAGTTTTCATTTAGAAATGCAATAATAAGAAGAAAGAGGATTAGGAGTATGACATCATGAAGATGCAATGAAGAGTAAAGAGGAAGGAAAAAGGTTTGAGGGTGGGAACGAGAGCTTTGACATCGTGTTCATGCTCTTTCAGTTTGCGGTCATTGAGATGTAAAACTGTCTCAAAAGCGCCATTCTCTTTCTTCTTGCCTCTTCTTTGCAGTCCTACTCTGTGCTCTTAGCCACTTTTGAGAAGATTATGTTATCATTGTGTGCGCAACGTGCACTGCAGGTGTCAAACACAACACCATTTCACACTGAGCCATGAGGCTCACACAAAAACACACGTGTTTTCATAATCCTGTAACATGAATACATTAATAGGAAAATATATTTGTTGGGGGGTATTCCCAGAAAATGTTATTTTAGTACATTCCGCATGGCAGTTTTGATTATAGCAGACTTCATTACATCGGGGATTTCCTCTACTTAACTTCCCTATACTTAACTTCCCTATACTACCCAGTATTAGCCGAGACGGTTAATACCATATTTTTCGGACTATATGCCGCTACGTTTTTCCTACGCTTTGTAACCTGCATCTTATAAAACAGTGTGGCTATTTTGTGGATTTTTCTTCGCTGACGGCCATAATGTTTTGTATTCAACAAATAGCTTTCATAAAACACTGACAAAGACACTGAAAAAGTGTGGTATTGTTTGTGTTATGACTCTATCCTTCGGACGAGTTCGCTCACTACAGGTGCTGCAGGTTGAACGTCCACAGTATTTCTTTCCGTTTAAAACCAAAAGTATAAGTTCCGTCTACTAGTCACCCATAGCGTTTTACTCGTGTGGGTTCTTCATTCATCATTCCAAGCAACGTTTCACCAAAGTTTTACCTTACAACTAACATAATTCATTCTTACCAAACCATCACATGTTTGATAGTATTGTTTTCATGCATATTTTGTATGTGCTATCGTAATGTCATTGAGCTAGCGTCGTTAGCACTAGCTAACATGTTAACATGTTTACAAATGTCTATGTTAATATTATCAACTTACAAAAGGCATTCTTTTTGTATTGTTTCAGTTTCACAAATTCCTCAGTAAATTCACCAAAACCTCACCCTGGAGTTATTGATTCTGTTTAGCTGATTGGAGAGCTAACTTCCGCAGCTAGCGGGTTCATGACGATGACTTCTGTTTTGTTTGATCAGCTGTTTTACTGCCGTATTACAGACACCAATTGGACACAATTAAGGCAAGTAAATAAACATTTACAGAATAATTCTGTGTAAATAACTCATTCCACAACATATTATTTATTTATATATATATATATATATATATATATATATATATATATATATATATATATATATATATATATATATATATATATATATATATATATATATATATAGGGCTGCAACTAACGATTCATTTGATAATCGATTAATCTGTCGATTATTACTTTCGATTAATCGATTAATAATCGGGTAAAAGAGACAAACTACATTTCTATCCTTTCCAGTGTTTTATTGGGAAAAAAACAGCATACTGGCACCATACTTATTTTGATTATTGTTTCTCAGCTGTTTGTACATGTTGCAGTTTATAAATAAAGGTTTCTAAAAAATAAAATAAAATACAGTAAAATAAAATAAATAAATAAAATTGCCTCTGCGCATAGCATAAATCCAACGAATCGATGACTAAATTAATCGCCAACTATTTTTATAATCGATTTAATCGATTAGTTGTGCAGCCCTAATATATATACATAACTGTGGCTTATAATCCGATGCAGCTAATATACAGAAAAGCATTTTTTCCTTCTAAAATTTAGTGGGTGCAGCTTAAATACCGGTGCGCTCTGTCGTCCAGAAAATATGGTAGTTAATATATTTTGTCTATCTTAAACCCCACTAGACACAAGTGCAACAATTGGGCAACACAAATGGCAACTTCCTTTAAGCCAGGGGACATGTCTCAAAAGTGTCAAAATATACTTTTTTTCAATTTCCCATTTATGATCAATTCAGGCCTACATATATAGTTGCTGCTAGAGGTAGTTAAATTAAGTCATGTGGTTAAAACGTATTTCTAAAGGGAATACTTGGTCACCCAGTTAATTGGGTTAGAGACCCCTGTATTACATCATCCTAAAACAGCAGTTTATCACTGTGACATTTCTGTTCACTAAATAGAGGAGGATACTTCAGTCTCAACTCGGCGCCTACTTAAAAAGCGATGACATCACCCTGTGGACTGTCAATCTCAACTGTTCTGACACAATCAGACATCAATCACCCACTGTGCCCTCTAAACACACACCCTCATCCCTTCTTGTGGCTGCAATTCAAGCCTTTGTGGAGCCCAGGGGGACGTGTGTGTAATGATGTCATGTTCGGGGGGGGAAGGTGGGGGTGCACACATTGAAATGCTAATGTACCCTCGTAGGGTTGAGGGGACAGCTGGAGGGGCACACAGGATGGCGTCATGTCTCTCCTGATATGAACCACAAGAGGAGTGCTGTGGAGGGGTGCGGGGTGGCCATTCACGCAGATCAATGCTTGCAGGTTGTGTGTCTACATGTGTGTGTATTTGTGTGTGTGTCCATTAACGGGAGACTGAAAGCCATAGAGGGGCTTGAACGGGAGAGAAGTTTGCATTGATAAAGCAGTCCATTGTAAATGGGAGTGATGATGTAACATTCAGAACCGTGGTGTGTATCTCTGTCCAAAATGGTCGAGCATTCGTCTTTAGACTGGGATCCAAACATCTGCTACTTCTGTATAGCCAGATGCCCTCTTTGAAAGTGACTAATAAGTACGTTTGCTTTAAGAAATGACGGATGAGGAAAAGCTCCACTCTCACTGGGGAAGGAGGGAGTGAAACGGCAGTTGCATAAGTGATGAAACGGTGGGGAAAAAGGAAGTCACCGCTGGCGACACACTGCCCCCTTTTCCCGGATCTGTAGTCGCCTTTTTAGACCCGGTGTGTTCACAGTTGGGTTCGTCACATCCTGAGAGTATTTTCCAGCGGTGCACGGCGTCAAAAAAGAAAAGGTTCAGCAGTATTTAGAATGCACTCTTCTGTAGAAGGCAGCAGTTGTTGATATTGGCGCTACACAAATATGTGTTGATGTGTAAAGTAGAAACATGTCATGCTTGGCTGGTGATCATACCGCACTGATGATGAACTAATCCTTCCCACTTGACCTTCTGATGTCATGTTGGGAGACAGCTGGGCGGGTGTGTGTGTGTGTGTGTGTGTGTGTGTGTGTGTGTGTGTGTGTGTGTGTGTGTGTGTGTGTGTGTGTGTGTGTGTGTGTGTGTGTGTGTGTGTGTGTGTGTGTGTGTGTGTGTGTGTGTGTGTGTGTGTGTGTGTGTGTGTGTGTGTGTGTCACAGGGTATTTCAAATGACCTCATTATGAGTCCTCAGTGTGTTTGAGTGGGTTTTCTCTTCGATCAGGACTATTACACGTGTCATCTTTTTTCGTAGACTGTAAGTCTGTGTGCGTATGGGTAGACTGTAAAAAGTGTTGTGGTAAATTCCCAGCTATGAAATATCTTCACATCAATTTACTATAACTGTGGTTTTACAGTAACCAGTGTTAATGTTGTTGACTACTAATTTTCATCATAGATGAAGTGGCGACTTGTCCAGGGTGTACCCCGCCTTCCGCCCGAAGGCACCTGGGATAGACTCCGGCATCCCCCGCGACTCAAGAGGGACAAGTTGTAGAAAATGGATGAATGGATGCATATCATATAACAACCTATTTTCCCTGGCGAAAATGAGACGATAACGACCGGATTTTCCGGACTATAAGGCGCACTTGAAATCATTTTTTCTCTCTCAAAACTCGACAGTGTGCCTAATAACCCGGTGCGCCTAATGAACGGAATGATTCTGGTTTTGCTCACCGACCTCGAAGCAATTTTATTTGGTATGTGGTGTAATGATAAGTGTGACAAGTAGATGGCAGTCAAACATAAGAGATACGTGGTAAGAGGTATGATGCAATATCACTCACGTAAACAACACCAACATTTTATATGTTCCATTGAGAATATAGAACATTACACACGGCACTCAAAAATCTATCAAAATGTTTTAGTATGAATTTGGTAAGCTATGAAGTCGCTGCGCTTGGTGGATTGTCGGTGCATTAAACATACGAGTGTTATGTTGGTGTGTGTAAAAGGTAAGACATTGTCTGGCGTTTTGTTTTGCAATATTATTCAAAAGCAACTTTTCTTACCTTCTGTTACCTGCTGATCTGTATTTGGGATCCTCATAAATAGTGAAAAATTGCGCGCTTCCGCCTTTGGTGTCCGTACCGACGACGTAGTCGATAAGCTTCTTCTTTTTCTCTATCTTCTTGTTATGTGACATTCATCCTCCGCTGTTGCCATTTTTAATATAAAGTAGTGTAAAGTTCTTACTTATATCTGTCAGTAAACTCGCCATGAAAGCCCTAAAACATACCGGTGTAGTGAGCTTACTTTATTCACCCAAGGAACTTTAGTTATTAGAGTTCCGGTCGGACGTTCTTTTAAGGGACACATTTCCGGCCTTGTTGTTGTTTCCAGATGAGGAGATGCTGCTCTGTTATTGATTTAAGTAAAGTCTGAAAGTTATTAAAACAGTTAGCTCCATCTTTTGACACTTCTTCCACTCCCGTCCTTGCACGCTACACCGCTACAACAAAGATGACATGCTACGGTATTAGTCGTAAGCTAGTTACGGCAAGAGATCAGCATCTGCATAGCTTATGAGTTTGTAATGCACAATACAATGCGATAGGACACCAATCTGTACTGACTAAAAACATGAACACTCATATTACACTATCTGTAAAGTATTAGCCCACATTCATGTTTTGTTTGTACACCGCTAGCCAGACAGTGTGTGAACAGTAGTTGTAATAACAAGCATGACGTACTGCGTGTATCATGACCAATATAAAGTGTGACTCACTCGATAGACAGTTGTCTGTTTGGTGCAGCTGGCCAGGCAAGTTTTTTCAAGTTGATTTTGGGTAAGCACGGCATATTTGTTGGTATAGCTCGGCTCCAAGTTCCACATTTACAGCGCAAAGTCACGTCGACTTCACTCTCTCGGCTTCCGTCTGCTCCAAGATTTCAGTCTCTTCTTCGTGCTCGCTTCTTTAAGTAGCAGTTCATCCTCTGTATATTCAGCTTCAAAAAGATTAGGTTGTGAATCCCCATTTAAGCAAAAATAATGTTGTTTTTTTTTCAATTAAGTTTTCAGTCATATATGCCACGAGTAAAACACACCCGCGTTTGTTTCCGGAAGTAGGAACACACATGTGAATAAGTTCTAGTAATGCATAAAATGACCAAAAGTCGGTAAATATTGTACATATTACATATTGTTATGAATGTTGATGGAGGGTTTTGAAGGCTACAACGGTGACTCCCATTAGCTGCATTTTGCAAGCGTTTTTTATCATCTTTAGAATCATTAATAAAAGACGAATGTGTTCTTGTATCTCTTAATAATTGTGAACAATTGGCAAAATAAAATAAAAAAGTGCAGTTGCCCTTTTAGAGACAAATCAATTTAGCTTTACAGTAATTTCTTGTCTACGAGGGCTTTGATTACTGTGATTTACTGTGAAATATCAGTTAATTGTTGTAAAATATAAGGGTATCGTAATTGTTTACAATCATTTCTTGTATTGTTGCAGTATATTTTGAAGACAGTATTTTACTGTGAAAAAATGTGTAATCACAGTAATTATTCAAGTGTAGTCGTGAGGGAGTATGTGCGTTCCTTTCACAGCGTCGTGTGTTAGTATCCAGAAAACACACAAGGGGGGGACGCCGCCAGCCAACTGTCACCGCTGTCCTTCCTCGTTGTCATGACAACTCATAGCAGGGAGGAAGGTCAGGTGACAGGGTGACAGTAACACGCTATCGGCTTGTGTGACCTACGTCCGTTGACGAGCAGGGAGGTGTTGGTAATTGGGTTGACGTCAGGTTTCGGCCCTCTAAAACAACACGGGCTGCACGTCTCTTATCTCTGATTGAGGCGCTGCATTCCTGGATCCGTCACTCATTCTTTGGAGTGGTTTGTCATGTTTATCCAGCCCAGCATGAGGTCAGCTTTACTGCCGTCAATCCAGACACGCATATAATTGTAATGGCCAGAATATTTTTAGTCCAGCTCACTTCCTAACACACACTTTCTCCCCACACTTGTGCTGAATAAACACACTGTGTGTGTGTGTGTGTTTGTGTGCACACTGTGGAACGTCCTGTCTTGTGTACTTCTAACAAACTCTCCAACAGTGTTCTCACGTAGAAAAGGGAAATGGTTGCTGTGTGACATGAGCGGTTTTCCTGTTGTTTTAGTTGCCTCTGCATTCCAGTCCAATGCAGGCAACTATAGGATCCCGGGGGCAAGACCGCGTGAGGCCGAATAGATGATATATGGCGTCATATTTACAAACCACTTATCTTATCATTTGTTCCGCATTCATTCATCCCCTCACTCCCTCATGCCGGGAGGAGCACTGATGTCATCTCTCCGCTGGTTGCCATTAATAGCAGCAGATTGACAGGGGATCCACATTGCACGTAAAGTGGCAGAGTTTTCCTGAACAATGATTTTAAGCTCCATTTAAAACACTTCCTTGTGGTCTTAGACAAAATATATATTGTATATGCTTTGGTGAAAATCTTACGTACATTTTGCTCCAAAGTCATTTTTATAGTGCATACATTGTAGTTTTTCTTAGTCTTATCTTTTGAAAATGTACATATTTTAAATATATATATTGAAGTTGTCGCCGCTATTATCTTTTTCAGACATGATCGAAAATAAACTTCAGAATCAGTATATAATCAGGGCTGTCAAACTCATTTTGGCTCAGGCCGGACTATTAAAATCATGGCATTAAACCTAAAAAAAAAGACAACTTCAGATTGTTTTCTTTGTCTTACTTTGGCCAAATATAGAACAAACACATTGTGAAAAGATTACAATAAAAATGTAGTGGCAGCGGTAAAGTTTAGATCCATGAAGGAAAGAAGAAAGTGAATGAATGTTTGTAACCGAATGCATAAAAATGTGTTTTCTTTTGTATTATTTTTTTTTGTGAATGTTCCCTCCGGGTACTCCGGCTTCCTCCCACCTCCAAAGACATGCACCTGGGGATAGGTTGATTGGCAACACTAAATTGGCCCTAGTGTGTGGAAGTGAGTGTGAATGTTGTCTGTCTATCTGTGTTGGCCCTGCGATGAGGTGGCGACTTGTCCAGGGTGTACCCCGCCTTCCGCCCGATTGTAGCTGAGATAGGCTCCAGCGACCCCGAAGGGAATAAGCGGTAGAAAATGGATGGATGGAAGTAATGTTTATGACAACTTTTTCCCAAAACACAATATAGAATGTGAGATATAACAGGATAATGCATACATTTATCATTTGTTTTCAAAACACAAAAAAGTGGGACCCCAAAAATGTACTCTGGGACCCCATTTTTGTGACTTGATGGGGTCCCTGGGACCCCATTTTGAACATTCCTAGCGCCAACACTGATGGTGTATTGTTGCATGCAAAACAGCAGCAGGCGACTGTGGCCTGCGGGCCGGTTCTAATACTAATCAAATATCATCCCGGGGGCCATAGTTAATTCGGCCCGCGGGCCTTGACTTTGACACCCCTGATATAGATTCACCCAGTCAATATAATAGGTACACCTGCACACTCTCTGATCGATTCAGTCTGCATTTAAAAAAAGCTGCTTTTAGCAGCATTTATGTCACTGCATGTTGCACGTTATTATGCACATGTCAAGGTTAGATGAAAATAATATTTATCTGACCTTTTTTTGTGTTTCCTCATAGCATGGAGGAGGTGGAGGAGCTCCTCCCTCTCTCTGGCTGAGAGCTTTACTTAACGTTCAAATAAGCACATCCACCTCGCTGTCACGTCACAACGTAGCCGGACGCAAACCGAGGCATCCAAAACTGCGTGCGAGCTCACGCCAAAACGCATGAACCTTATGATCGGACGCTCATCCAACATTGTAACAACATTCATGAGTCAGAAAGGACTAAATTAATTTGTCTACGGGGAGTCGGAGGTTTGCCTTAGTTGACACATTTTTAATTATTTCTGCTTACCTGCTTTACTTTGTTACTATGAGTTCTGCTGACATGATGCTGTGTGTGTGTGTGTGCGTGTGTGTGTGTGTGTGTGTGTGTGCGCGCGCCTTTCAAGCAGCACTTTGCCGTGTGTGCATCTTTTGCACACTGGTGTCATGTCTTCCTCTCGCTCTGTGGACGTACATGCGCACTGTGTCCCAGATTGGTCCAGTTGAAACAAGATTAAGTGCTAATCTTGATAGTTCCTTAAAAGCATCCCCCTAGTTTTCTCTACGAGGTCATTACCCACACAATATACACACACACCACCTCTTCCCCTGTGGTTATACAACCATAGGGCTGCAGAGTCTTGCACAGAACTGTCGAGAGTCATTGAGAGTGAAAGAGTGTGTGTTCTCAGGTTGACTCTTTAGTGTGTGTTAGTGCCTTGTTAGTGTGTGTGTACAAGGGGTCACACTGTGCGCTAGTCAGCGGGATGTTACTGGGCCTCTGTCCTGGCCCTGCACCTGTGGCCTCTCTCATTCCCTCAGCCTGACGCAATGCACTTCTGCAGGACATGAGCTCATGCAGGAAACAGAGCCACACACACACAGGCAGACACACACACACACATATACACATATGCCAAAAGTGGAGCCGCCTGCCTCTTAAAGGGCCAGACAAGCACATTCCTGGCCACCCTGCAGTAACCTCACACAGAAGAACAAGAGAGAGTCTTCTCAGGACTCAGACATGGTAGCCTCTGGAAGTCTACAAGTTGTTTACTCAGCTAATGGTGGCGGATTTATTTGACTTCGGAGACCTTGCAGGAGTCCAATTATGCTGCGTGATATGTTGAAAACCATTAGAGGAACTAAGCGATTCTGTCATTCTTTTTATGCAGGGGGCTTTGCTGCGTTCTCCTCCTGCTTCCCCGGCCTGTGTGAAGGGAAGCCAGCCACTGCTCTTCCTATGAGCTTGTCCCAGCCCTGCTTGCCTGTGGCTAATGTCGGACCCACCCGCATCCTGCCACACCTCTACCTGGGCTCTCAGAAAGACGTCCTCAATAAGGTTTGCGGACTTCTACTACAGCAACAAATGCGATACTTGAGATAAATGTAACGGCAATGCTGAATTGGATTCAATTAAGTAAGGCTGCAACCTGATGTGATGTTGACGTGTGTGTGCAGGATCTGATGCTTCAGAATGGTATCACGTACGTGCTGAACGCCAGCAACACCTGCCCCAAGCCGGACTTCATCAGTGAGAGCCACTTCATGCGCATCCCAGTGAATGACAACTACTGTGAGAAACTGCTTCCTTGGCTGGACAAAACCAACGAATTTATTGGTAAGCTGAAAGATTATCATGTGGACAGTAAATGTTGGTATCGATCCGATATCAAGGGAACACAGGGTAGTATCAGCCACTCTGTTACTTTTGACTTGAAAATCTTTAAAGTCATGCATGCAATGCTGTGAACAATACAACTCGGTTGTCAAAGTTAACGCGTTACTGCATATAATTAAAGACAAAAATTGCATGAATCACGTATAAACACAGATTAATCTCGCAGTTTATTTTTGACCGCACATGCTCTTATACCTTACCCTTTGCATGGTAACCTGAAAGCTATATGGGGTTTAAGTGGGGCGCTATACAGTCAGTGATCAGGTCAGTTAATACGTCAGTGGAAATATGAGTGGGGGGACTCTGATTGGTGTGCCAGTTGGTAAATAACGTTTCAAAATAAACCTTGATAAAACTGGTGTGTTTTGAACAAATACATGTAGTGCATTAAAATAACACTCCTGTATGACATTCTGACAAGAGCATTACATTTGTGTCTAAATGGTGGGCTCATTTTTTAAGTTCCTTTAAATTATACAAGCAAATAATTGTGATTAATCCAAATTTTAAAACAGCACTAATGCAAATGTATAAAAAAATCAAACATACCGTAATTTCCGGGCTATAGAGCTCACCGGTATTTATTTTTACATATATTAGCCACACCGCAGCATATATAAGCCGCAGATATGTACCATTACGAAATATTTTGTAAGTGTTTATTTACATACCTTAATTGTTTCCAAACAGTGCCTGTGACACAGCAGTAAAACGGCTGATCAAACAAAACAGAAGTCATCGTCATGGACCCATTAGCTCTCCAATAAGCTAAACAGACTCAATAACTCCCCAGTGATGTTTTGGTGAATTTAAAAAACTGAAATTATACAAAAAGAATGCCATTGAAATGCAATAATACTAACACAGACACTTGTAAATGTGTTAGAATCTTTGCTAATGCTAACAATGCTAGCTTGATTACATTACGGTAGAACCTGAATGCAAGTGGGATAGGCTCCAGCCAGGCCCGCAACCCCGAGAGGGACAAGCAGTAGAAAATGGTTGCATGGAGAACGTACAAATATGCATGAAAATACACCTACAGACATCACACGTGACGGTTTAGTAAGTATGGGTTGTTCTAGTTATATTGTAAAACTTATAAACCGTTGCTTGGAGTGATGAATAAAGAATACTTTCGAGCAGAAACGCTATGGATGTTTATACTTAGAGTTCAAGAAACAAAACAGAAAAGTACATTTTCAATCCGCAGTACCTGCAGTTAGTGAACTCGTCCAAAAGATGGTGCCATAACACAAACAATAACACTTCTTTTCAGGGTCTCTGTTGGCGTAATATGAAAAGTATTTGTTGAATACCAAACATTATGGCCGTGATCATAGAAAAATGCGTAAATTAGCCACACCGTTTCATAAGCCGCAGTAGTCCGAAAAATTTGGTAAACAAAGCAAATACTGACGCTACCCTTGGTATCAATAAAGTTATTTAAATTGTTCAAACCCAGCTTTATAATCACGTAAGGTCACATAATGTTGTACATACTGTACACAGCAGATCTTTTTCCAGGAAACGTCAGCCTTCTTACAGTTGGAGTCGATTGTCACCCGACTTTGTGCTGCTGGTGTTGTGTGTATCAGTGCGCAACTTAACGCAACCTGTTGGTTTCCTCCGACAGACAAAGCTAAGGTGTCGAACTGCAGAGTCATTGTGCACTGTCTGGCCGGAATCTCGCGTTCAGCGACCATCGCCATAGCGTACATCATGAAGACAATGGGCCTGTCATCAGACGACGCCTACAGGTAAACTTGCTCTAAGGTGTCAAGTGTGTTAAAGAGGCAACTGATTATTGTATGACAAGAACTGAGAAGTGGTAGAGGTGCTCGAGGTTATGTACAAAAGGCTGTGCCTCGTCAGGCTGAGCAGGATTATGCAGCCAAACCGTCAACTAGAATGATCAAACTGTTTGCCTTTTCTAATGCAATCAAACTGTGTTTCCCTCTGCCAGGTTTGTGAAGGACCGAAGACCATCCATATCCCCCAACTTCAACTTCCTGGGCCAGCTGCTGGAGTTTGAGAAAGAACTGCGACTACTCCAAGCTTTGACTTCCAGCGCCGATGACAAGATGTCAGACAGCAACTCCAAGCTCAACGCTGAGCTTAACGGGGTCAACTCGTGTTTCGAGATGAACGGTTTCCAGAGCAACTATGACTCATTGGTGGCAGAAAAGCCGCCAGAGCCCAAGATAGCATTGCCCACCTCCCTCCAGCAAGGCTTCAATGGCTTGCACCTTTCTGCAGAGAGAATTATGGACACCAACCGTCTGAAACGCTCCTTCTCTCTGGACATTAAATCTGTGTACTCCCCTAACAGTCCACATTCTGCTGGCATGGCACCAACACACTCTGAAGACGTCCCCAAGCTGTGCAAACTGGACAGCCCAGAGACAGGCACCTCCAATGGCGTCTGCTCCCAGTCCCCCATCCTGAACAGTCCCTGCTCTTCTGACTCGCCCTTCCCCTCGCCTGGCAGTGTCGGCACCGTTGGCGGTCTGGGGCACGGAGGAAGCGAAGGAGTCCATCGGCCTGGTTCTTCGTCATCCAGACCGAGAAGAAAACACAAGCACACCTCTGGAAGTTCACCAGCCCATTTCCAGCAACAGCTGTCCCAATCCCTCAGCCTGTCTCTGGACCAGAAGAGTCCAAGCATGGATGAGAACCTAAAGGGTTCCCTGCTTCTGTCACTGCCCTCCGTTGGATCCGAGGCCATGTGGACCAAACATAGAGACACCGTCCAAGCCACCACCCCCGTCACTCCTGTCACCCCCACCACCGACGCCCCCTGGCACTTTGGGGCGGAAGAAGGGGGCGAGATGGAGCTCGGCGGCGGGGGGGACGGCGGGCGAAGCGAGCCTTCTTTGAGATTCGGGAGCAGCTCTGCATATGTGGCGTTCGGGTGCAGCGAGGGAGTGCGGTTACAGGACAAACCTCCCAAGGAGAAGCAGCGAGACTTCACGTCGTCCTCCAACGTGCCCAATGTGGGCGGGTCGTCGGCGGAGAAGCAGTTCAAGCGTCGCAGCTGTCAGATGGAATTCGAGGAGGTCATCTCAGAGACGCGTTCTCGAGAAGAACTGGGGAAGATCGGAAAACAGTCAAGTTTCTCTGGGAGCCTTGAGATCATTGAGGTATCCTGACACGTAATGGACAACTCTGTCCACACCTGCTTGCAGGGCGGAAAGAACATTATTTTCTTCCCCCTCATAGGCAGCGTTCAAGACTACGAGTGAGAGACGGACTAAGCGAAGGTTAGCAAGCTGGACAGAGACGAGCTGCTGACCAGAACCTTATTGAACTCTCTAAAGGCCTGCAGGCACCGGAACCTTTGAGGTGTGTCAGGTTGCATCTTCTAGAATAACTCGGACACCAGTGCAGCCCTAGTCCCAGGACTCGTGATCTGCGCCGGAATGGTCCGACAGCCTCAAAAAGCTCATCCTAACGTTGTCCTCGACATTTAGCGGAGGCCTTGACGGCACAAAGCACGTCGACGCCACTCGTCCGCTCTCCTCCAAAACCGATGCCTCCCAAACAAAGACCTCAGCATCTCACCAGTCACCCTAAAGCACAGCCTGTCCTTTGTTTGGCGCGTCAGCCGCACCCTCCCTGCCTTTGCTCCTTGTCACCACTAGTGGTCACCACTGAGCATGCACCATGAAAGGCTGGCAACAGAAAACTCTATTATACAACATGAATATATATGTATAGCAATTTTAACGGGATTTTTATTTTGCTTTTAATTTATTGTTCATTCTGGTAATGAGAAATAATATAATGTTTGTGGATTGATTTCATTTTTTTCTTATTATTTGCTGTATGGTATTTATACAACACATACAAATACACACGGATTCAAGCAAGCAATATGTGCAGTTCCTTTCTTGGGGGAGTGATTATGACTTGGATGCACTTTTCTGTTCAGCATGGCGGGACGTCTTAAACGTATTAACCCTTTTTTCTGCATGCATAACGACGACTTTATGCAAAGCGTACGCACAGTTTTTGATAGAAGCTCCTTCCCACACAACACGCACCCTACACTGTATGCACTTATTTTTTACACACACACACACACACACCTTTTTCTTTCCTTCTCAGGGGATGCTTGAGTGAGCCAAGGCCAGCACACGTCAGCACAACATGGAAGCACCCTCACTTTCTCTTTTTATTTCCCCGCTGCTTGGATTTAAACCCACGTCCACCACGAGAAAGTGTGTACCTGTTGCCAGATGCTTATTTATTATCACGGTGTTGGTCTTTTTGACCCACGACTGGCGTTTTATTTACAATTCCTTCCTTTTGCCCGCGACTCAATCATGAACGCTCCCGAAATCCCTCCTCCGTGTTTTTAAAATGGTTGTTAGCATTATTTATGATATTATGTAAAAAAAAATAAAAAAAATATGATGCAGGCTGTCTCATTTGCTAAATCTGTTGTTATTGAATTATTATTATTATTATTATTATTGTAAATAGCGACATGGAAGAACACTGATGAGTTTTTAAAAGAAAATCCTGACACTTAGGCTGCTTGATGCTAAAAAAAAATGAATACCTCAGGTTTTATTGAAAGGCTTTTCTTTCTTTCCCCTGTACGAGTTTTGTGAAAATGAGACAAAATACAGACGTGACAAAATACAAACTTCTTCTTGTGGTTCTTTTTTATTCTCGCTATTTCAGGCCGGGGAGGGGAATTCCTTTGAAAGGCTCGTCCTTTATGATGACATCTCCACCCCTGGAGTCTTGCTGCTATTGATTTTGTGTTTAACAAACTCCACTCTGACCACAAAACAACAGCGTCATTGATTTTTCTGCCTTTAATTGTGCTAAATGTCACATGCTTCCCTGTCCTGATGGGAGAGTCAACTATTTCAGAAGAATACCATATTAGGGCGCACCGGATTATAAGGCGCACTGCAGATGAATGGTCTATTTTTGATCTTTTTTCATATATTAAGTGCACCGGATTATAGGGCGCATTAAAGGAGTCTTTTTTTTTATTTTTTTAAATGGTCTACATAACATGTAATGGTGGTTCTTTGGTCAAAATGTTGCATAGATTGTTTTACAGATCATCTTCAAGACGCTTTCTGACAGTCTCTTCCGGATGCGCCGTTTTGTGGCCGATCTTATTTACGTGGCTCACCTTCGACACCGTCTTTTCCCTGTCATCTTTGTTGTAGCGGTGTAGCGTGCAAGGACGGGAGTGGAAGAAGTGTCAAAAGATGGCGCTAACTGTTTTAATGACATTCAGACTTTACTTCAATCAAGCAGCATCTCCTCATCCGGAAACAACAACGCCGGAAATATGTCCCGTAAAAAACCGTCCGACCGGACCTATAATAACTTAAGTTCCTTGGGTGAATAATGTAAACTCACTACACCGGTATGTTTTAGCGCTTTCATGGCGAGTTTACTGACAGATATAAGTAAGAACTTTACACTATTTTATATTACAAATGGCAACAGCGGAGGATGAATGTCACATAAAAAGATAAGAGAAAAAGAAAAAGCTTATCAACTACGGTGTCGACACGGACTACAAAGGCGGACCTGCGCAATTTTCCAGGATTTATGCAGATCCCAAATACAGATCAGCAGGTACCAGAAGGTAAGAAAAGTTGCTTTTGCATAATATTGCGAAACAAAACGCCAGATAATGTCTCACCTATATACAATATATATATATATATATATATATATATATATATATATATATATATATATATATATATATATATATATATATATACAATAACATATACCCCCATTATTTATAATTTACTTTTTACTTTTTAAATTATATCTCAATTCTGTACACTGCTGCTGGAATTTTAATTTTCCTGAGGGAACTCTCCTGAAGGAATCAAAGTACTATATTTCTCTCTGTGTACCTTACACACACACCATAATAATACTCGTATGTTGAAGCACATCAAGTGGTTGCGGCTTCATCGCTAATCAAAGTCGTACTAAAAAATGTTGATAGGTTTTTGAGCGCCGTGTGTAATGTTTTATATTCTCAATGGAACATTCAAAATGTTGGTGTTGTTTACTTGAGACATATTGCCATCGTAGTGGTAATATACACTTATCTCTTATGTTTGACTGCCATCTACCGGTCACACTTGTTATGACACCATGTACCAAATAAAATAGCTTTGAGGTGGGTAAACTCAACCAAACATATTCCTCACATTAGGCGCATCGGGTTATAAGGCACACTGTAGAGTTTTGAGGGGAAAAAAGGATTTTAAATGTGCCTTATAGTCTGGAAAATACGGTATACTAATTCACAAAGTTTCCGCATGTTCTTTACCGAGCAAAACATCATATTGCAGTAGAATTGGGTGGAAGACAATCATGGGAAAATGAAGACATCCCTTCAATTAAATGATTCTCCTTTTCAGTTATTTTATACCACAACGTAAAAATCGAACCTCACGTCCACATGCACTGCAGATCCGTTCCGATTTGATGCTCATATGAGACCCGAACAATCCGGGTATTTTTCCAAATCCAACCCAGGCCTTTTTTTCATATGTGCCTAAGCTAGTAGGGACAATGTTTTCCATCGCTGAAACAAAGACAGCAAAAATGTCAGCACATGTGGTTGCAAAATGTGTCATGGGGCTGACACAAGGACACTGCAATAATATCTCAAAGGTAAGATTTATTTTTTTGCTACAGAAAAAGTAAATGTGCATCAATAGGACATGTTAATATGTTGTCAGTAAAGTGAACTGCAATATAATCAATTGAGAAAAAAGCAAGTTTTGATTTATTTTGAATATACAGCGCATTGTAACTGCACTTTTTTTCCCCACATTCATTTAGTGAGACAAGAACACACGTCTTTCCCTTGTCTTTGTATTTTAAATATTTTTTTAAAAAACTGCTTGTCAGAGGCAGCTCACAATGCAGGTAATGTGTAAACAGTCTGTTCTGCCTGTGAAGCCCTAAAATAACTCCAACACGTATGTATGGAATGTAGAAAAAGGTGTCCCTCATGAAACAATTAAATTGTGCAATAATTTAAATTCTGAAACAATAATTGATTAAATGTTTAAATGTACTTTTACATTAGATACATCAATGACACATTTGATTACCGTATTTTCCGCACTATAAGGCGCACCTAAAAACCTCCAATTTTCTCAAAAGCTGACAGTGCGCCTTATAATCCAGTGCGCCTTATATATGGACCAATATTGAGCCACAACAGGTCTCGCAACTACCGGATGCATAACGTAACTCCAGCCTCTACTGTAGCGTCTATTCTATGCGCATTATAATGCGGTGCGCCTTATATATGAACAAAGTTTTAAAATAGGCCATTCATTGAAGGTGCGCCTTATAATCCGGTGCGCATTATAGTGCGGAAAATACGGTACACATGTAGGTGTTTAACTCCCATTGTTGTGTGTTAAACATAGCCAAGAAATCTGATTTAAGAAATTATTTGGAGATTTGTTTATTTATTGTGCTTCATTTGACCCTCTCTGGTCTACAGAGTTGTGGATCTCTGCAGTTTTTTCCAAAAACCCCAAAGAAGTGTTGCTTGCATCTCTGATCAGAGTTCTCCGTGTTCAGTCTGCAAGGTGAAGTTTGTGGACATGTGTTTGTAGATGTACTCGTGTATCCTACTTTCTTCCTATACTTACTTTCCATTCCTGGATGATGGGTTGAACAGAGCTCTGTGAAAGGTTATGGCTATGCTTGGAATTTTATTTTATTTTATTTATTTTTATTTTTTTTTTACGACAACCCCGCTTGAAACTTCTCCACAACCTAATCCTGACCATCTCCTTGAGGTTCATGATGCCTGATATTCAGGGCCGGCCCATGGCATAAATACTGTGCAGTTGACCATGGGCTTTTGTAAAGATTTGAAGATGTTTTTCTTTCATTTAAACAAGTTTATAAAAATGTTGCTGTCAAAGTTCAGTAATAAGGTTGGTTAGTAGATGCAATAATAATAATAATCCATCAATTCCATCCATTTTCTACAGCTTATTCCCTTCGGGGTCGCGGGGGGCGCTGGAGCCTAATAATATAATAATGGTGTATTATTATTATTTAGTTTTTACCGACAAAATAAAGTGGATTTTATTTTTTATTCCTAATCATTCAAATCAAATCAAACTTAATTCATTAAGCACATTTTGTACATAAAAGAAATGCAACATAAAGTGCTTTATAAATATTTCCCCCGAGTACAGTCAAGTATGAATACAGAAGAGCCAGGTGAAGAAACACTATCACAGGATAAGAACCATGAATGAGTATAAAGGATAAAATATGAGCAAAAATATGATAAAGATACAAATATCCATCCTTTTTTTATACCACTTGTCCCTCTTGGGACATTCACATTCACACATTCTGTCTGTACAGTAAATACATGAAGGATAAATAGAACTAAATAAACTGTAGCATAAATGATAAGAATAAAAAGTTTAATGACTTCAATACAATTTATAAATTTTAAGTAAGAGGTAAAATTTAAATTCAATAAAAGCATAAATGACAAATCATTTTAGCAAACTGGCTAATAAAGTTAAGGAGTTTTGTCATTTCAAGCTGTGACGGCACCACACGGCTAGTGACTGTGTGTGTGTGTGTGTGTGTGTGTGTGTGTGTGTGTGTGTGTGTGTGTGTGTGTGTGTGTGTGTGTGTGTGTGTGTGTGTGTGTGTGTGTGTGTGTGTGTGTGTGTGTGTGTGTGTGTGTGGCGATAGGACACTTCAGCTAGTTGTTGTTTGCTTTGGTTTTGTTTTCAAATAAAACATGGACTTTAGTCAAGGCATTGAACCCATTTCTCATAATTACATCGTTTCTTATGGAGAACTTTGCTTCAATATACAAAACCCAAAACCAGTGAAGTTGGCACGTTGTGTAAATCGTAAATAAAAACAGAATACAATGATTTGTAAATTATTTTCAACTTATATTCAAATAAATAGACTGCAAAGACAAGATATTTAATGTTTGAACTGAAAAACTATTTTTTTTTTGCAAACACTTTTCCACTTTGCATCAATCCATCTTAGATGAGCTCAGGCCCAGCGAAGCTGGCTGCGTTTCTGGGCGTTGTTGATAAATGGCTTTCGCTTTGCATAGTAGGGTTTTAACTTGGACTTACAGATGTAGCGACCAACTGTAGTTACTAACAGTGGTTTTCCGAAGTGTTCCTGAGCCCATGTGGTGATATCCTTTACACACTGATGTCGGTTTTTCGATGCAGTACCGCCTGAGAGATCGAAGGTCACGGGCATTCAATGTTGGTTATCGGCCTTACAGTGATTTCTCCAAATTCTCTGAACCTTTTGATGATACTACAGACCGTAGATAGTGAAATCTCTAAATTCCTTGCAATAGCTCGTTGAGAAATGTTGTTCTGAAACTGTTCAACAATTTGCTCACGCATTTGTTGACAAAGTGGTGACCCTCGCCCCATACTTGTTTGTGAATGACTGAGCATTTCATGGAAGCTGCTTTTATACCCAATCATGGCACCCACCTGTTCCCAATTAGCCTGTTCACCTGTGGGATGTTCCAAATAAGTGTTTGATGAGCATTCCTCAACTTTCTCAGTCTTTTTGAAACATATTGCAGGCATCAATTTCCAAAGCAGCTAATATCTGCAAAAAATAACTAAGTTTACCAGTTTAAATGTTAAGTATCTTGTCTTTGCAGTGTTTTCAATTGAATGCAGCTTGAAAAGGATTTGCAAATCATTGTATTCCGTTTTTATTTACGACTTGCACAACGTGCCGACTTCACTGGTTTTGGGGTTTGTACAAACGTTTCCATTTATGAACCCTGTTCAAGAACCAATTGAGTTTGTAACTCGGGGTTCCCCTGCACTCTGATGAAGAGGATTAGAAAAGAAGACGAGGAAGGGCGACGAACACTGACTCACCATCTTCTTCCTCTTACATTCCACATTTTTGAAGACACCTGACCTTCTTCCTCCTTTACTGCTGAGTCAGCGGGAAGTTTTGGTGTTTTCCTCGTGTCATGTGATAGTGCCCCCCCCCCCCCCTACCCCCTTACAGGATGAGACAAAAGGTGTGCCAAAGGGAAGTATTTGTCGGATATGTTGCCACCTTTCAATGAGGGGATGACAGAAGCAGTTTAGGTTTGATGATGTCATGATGGAACATCAGCTGACACAATCTAACATGCAAACAAAGCCTCATGGGCACAGCAGCTCCTTTACAAAGTTGCTTTCATGACACATTCAGGCGACACGCTGAGGTAATGCATGCTTGTTCTCCCGCAGAGACACACTCTTTATGTCTGTGTGTGTGTGTGTGTGTGTGTGTGTGTGTGTGTGTGTGTGTGTGTGTGTGTGTGTGTGTGTGTGTGTGTGTGTGTTCTCGTATTTCTACCCTTCTTGAGACATCAACAAGGAAAAGTACCTTCCATATGAGGACCGGTGAACAAGTTAGGACATAAATCATGGTCCCAATACAGAAAACCATTGCATCTAATAGAGAATGTCTCATTAGCACCCCTGGTGGTGAAATTTATCAAAATGAGGGTGGTCCCAAAAAGGAGGGATTTTTCAAATTGACTGTGTGTCGGTTTTAAAAGTGCTCACCCTCTGGTCAACATATGCAATAATAAGTGCACTGCAAAAACTGAAATCTAAGTAAGATTAAATATCTCAAATAAGGGTGATATTTTCTTATTTTCTCACTTAGCAGATTTTATGTTACAGTGTTTTACTTGTTTTAAGGGTTTTGGTCCTAAATGATCTCAGTAAGATATTACAGCTTGTTGCTCAGATTTGATGACCTATATTGAGTAAAACATGCTTGAAACTAGAATATCAACTGTTGCAAAGCTGTGTCATCAACACTCACAAGTATAAAACTACTTTTTTAAAGTAATAATTTCTAACTTCAAGCATGAAAAAAAAAATCATGATGCCGAGCGCATATCATTATGTCAAGATAATGGAACTGGCATTTACTTAATTTAAGAATATTTTTCGACATATTGAGCAAAAAGGTCTCTTTTTTTCCTAACAAGAAAAGTGCACTTGTTAGTGAGAATATACTTATTTTAAAGTATTTTTGGGTTCATTGAGGTTAGCTAATTTTACTTGTTTTGGAAAGTCTTGACAAGCCAAGTTTTCTTGTTCTATTGGCAGATAATATTGCTTAGTTCAAATAAAATACCCCTAATTTTTGTCTTTTTTTTTCTTGTTTTTGAACACTGCCTTTTTGCAGTGTGTGTGTAAGAAATTGAAATATACCCCCTTTGGCCAAAAATGTATAAAAAAATAAATTAATTAATTAAATTAAATTAAATTTAAAAATTTTTTTTTAAAATAAAAATAAAAATAAAATATACATATATATGTATATATATATATATATATATATATATATATATTTATATATATATATATATATAGACATACTGTAATAACCAATTTTTTTCTTACAAAATTGGAAACAATTTCTCATATTCTTTCTGTTTATGTAATATTGCAATATTTTCATGTGAAATTATCACTTTTTTTCATGGAAAATCATTACTTTTTAATGCAAAATGGTGACATTTGTCATATAGCTAGCTGACATTTGTCGCAATATGGCCAATTGTTTTGTCGTTCTTGTAAAATAGAGACATTTTTTGAGTAAAATTGTCACTTTTGTCATAATTTTGCCAAGTAAAATTCTGATTATTATTATAATATTGCCTTATAAAATTGTGACTTGTGTCGAGTAAAATTACCACTCTTTCCTTAAAATTGCCAAGATGTTAAGCTTTTCTTGTAAAATTGTGACTGTTATTGAGTAAAATTCCAACTTTTATCATAATATTGCACACATGTTCAGTTTTTCTTGTAAAATTTTGACTTGCGCTGAGTAAAATGCCGACATTTATTTTAATACTGCCAAAATTCCAAGTTTTTCTTGTGAAATGGTGACCTTTTTATTGTGAAATTTTTCACAACAAGCTTTTTTATATTTGCACAGTATGTATATATTATTAATGTGGTAAATACAAATCTTTATATATCCAGAAGGGGTGGTCATAAAGAGGTAGGCATTTTTGTCAGGTCTCAAGAACGCAACAAATACAACAATGTGTGTGTGTGTGTGTGTGTGTGTGTGTGTGTGTGTGTGTGTGTGTGTGTGTGTGTGTGTGTGTGTGTGTGTGTGTGTGTGTGTGTGTGTTTGCGTGTGTGCGTGTGTGCGCATGTGTGTGTGTGTGCGTGTTTGTTAATAACAGGACCACAAGAGCACCACAGCAAGAAAATAAATAATACAGGGCATCTTACTAAAGCAGGAATGCCCAAACGTTTCTTTCTTTTTTATCAGTACTCGGCATATTATAAAAATATAACTATTTAATTATCAATTAGAAGTGTACCAATACAGCTTTTTTCACTTCCGATGTCGGCCGATACTGATATTGATCCGATACGATATCTGCTCGAAGTTAGCTAGAGTTGTACGAGTACCAAAATGTATTTTGATACTTTTCAAAACTTTGGAGACCACAAAAAAAATATTATAATTGGCTTTATTTTAACAGAAAATGTTATGATGTTTCTTATTGCAATAAAAGAAGAATGTTGGCATTAAAAAAGATAGTGAACATACTAGACAACTTCTCTTGTTGTAATAATTAAAGGCCTACTGAAATGAATTTTTTTTACTTAAACGGGAATAGCAGATCCATTCCATGTGTCATACTTGATCATTTTGCGATATTTCCATATTTTTGCTGAAAGGATTTAGTAGAGAAAATCGACGATAAAGTTCGCAACTTTTGCTCGCTGATAAAAAAAAACTTGCCCCTACCGGAAGTAGTGTGACGTCACAAGCGGTAGTGCTGCTCATAATTCCCCGTTGTTTACAATGGAGCGAGAGATATTAGGAGCGAGAAAGTGACGATTACCCCATTAATTTGAGCGAGGATGAAAGATTCGTGGATGAGGAACGTTAGAGTGACGGACTAGAATGCAGTTCAAGAGATATCTCTTTTCGCTCTGACCGTAACTTAGGTACAAGCTGGCTCATTGGAATCCACACTCTCTCCTTTTTCTATTGTGGATCACGGATTTGTATTTTAAACCACCTCGGATACTATATCCTCTTGAAAATGAGAGTCGAGAAGGCGAAATGGACATTCACAGTGACTTTTATCTCCACGACAATACATCGACGAAGCTCTTTAGCATGAGCTAACGTGATAGCATCTGTCTCAAATGCACATAGAAACAAAATAAATAAATCCCTGACTGGAAGGATAGACAGAAGATCAACAATACTACTATCAGGAGACACCGAACCAAACACTGGACATGTAAATACACGGTTAATGTGTATTCGACGCCTGTCGAAGCCTAGCAATGCTGTTGCTAACGACGCTAACTTAACAACGGGACCTCGTCAGAGCTATGATAAAAACATTAACACCCGTGCTCACCTGCGTTCCAGCGATCGACGATGCGGTCGGCGGCCCGGAGACGTAGGAAGTCAAGGTGAGTTCGCCGCTAGCGCGTCTGCTATCCAACAAAGTCCTCCTTGTTGTGTTGCTACAGCCAGCCGCATACACCGATCCCACCTACAACGTTCTTCTTTGCAGCCTCCATTGTTCATTAAACAAATTGCAAAAGATTCACCAACACAGATGTCCAGAATACTGTGGAATTTTGTCGAAGAAAACTGAGCTCTGTGTATTGTGTCCAAAAGGGTCCAAACACTTCCGTGGACCTCGCGACGTCACGCGCATACGTCATCCTCCAAAGGCATTTTGAACCGGAAGTTCCCCGGGAAATTTAAAATTGCACTTTATAAGTTAACCCGGCCGTATTGGCATGTGTTGCAATGTTAAGATTTCATCATTGATATATAAACTATCAGACTGCGTGGTCGGTAGTAGTGGGTTTCAGTAGGCCTTTAAGCAAAAGGGTTCCCAAGGCTCCTAATTTGGCTGCTGAATTATGCAGTAAAATATTGCGTCTTTTGCCATTCTATTAGTTAGTCAAAATCATGAGGGACAAGCGGTAGAAAATGTATTATTAATTTACTTGTTCATTTATTGTTAATATCTGCTTGATTTCTGTTTTAACATGTTACTTCTACACTTTTGTTAAAATGTAAATAAACACTTATTTTTCTGTTGTTTGGATACTTAACATAAGTTTTCAGTGATACCACAAATTTGGGTATCAATCCGATACCAAGTAGTTACTTGAGCATACATTGGTCATATTCAAAGTCCTCATGTGTTCACGGACGTATTTCCTGACTTTAAACAATAAAAAATAAAAAAATTGTAATAATAAAAAATGTAGCATCGAATAGATCCGGTTGTTGTACTTGGTGTCATTACAATCGATATTTTAATGGCTTCGCCATTTTGTTTACATTCAGGAGCGCTAGCTTGCTATTAGCGGTGAGCTATTGTATCCTCCTACGGTGTGTCGTGAAGCATGTTTAACTATTCTTCGTCCTGCAGGGATGATACTTGTAAGAAACTTACTATATGTGTCGCCATGGAGGCAATTAGTGATTTAGAAGTAGCTAAAACATGACGCTAGCTGCTAGCTAGTTATTAAATCAAATCAAATCAAATCCATTTTCTTTATGAAGCACATTTAAAATTTACCACAAGGGTAGCCAAAGTGCTGTACAATAGACAGGTTAAAAGATAACACAAGAAAAAAGGAGCAACACAACACAAACAGAGGACGATAAAAAACTACTTAGCGACTAGCTAGCAGCGCTTCAGTGTTTATAGCCCTGCTTACTTTATCTTTAGTTTTTAAGCTAAAATACATCCATTCTCTCTTCTGTCTTCACATTGTTTCTGCTTGTAAGTGCTATGTGTGCACGTGTTGACGAACAGGCGCCGCGGCTCATATACCAGCAACGCCTCGCGTCGATGGAAAAAAAAAGTAACGGTACTTTTCAGAGGAAGTAAAGCACCTATTTTTAATTCATTAGTACAGCAGTTGAGTGCTTATTAGAGCAGTGTTTTTCAACCTTTTTAGAGCCAAGGCACATTTTTTGCGTTGAAAAAATGCGGAGGCACACCACCAGCAAAAATCATTAAAAAAATGAAACACAATTGACAGTAAAAAGTCGTTGTCGCAATTGTTGGATATGACTTTAAAGCATAACCAACCATGCATCAATATAGATCTTGTCTCAAAGTAGGTGTACTGTCACAACATGTCACATCACACCCTGACTTATTTTGAGTTTTTTGCTGTATTCCTGTGTGTAGTGTTTTAGTTCTTGTCTTGTGCTCCTATTTTGGTGGCTTTTCTCTTTTTTTTTGTATTTTCCTGTAGCAGTTTCATGTCTTCCTTTGTGCTATATTTCCCGTATCTGCTTTGTTTTAGCCATCAAGAATATTTTAGTTGTTTTCATCCTTCTTTGGACATTGTTGATTGTCATGTCATGTTCGGATGTACATTGTGGACGCCATCTTTGCGCAGCAGTAAGTCTTTGCTGTCGTCCAGCATTCTGTTTTTGTTTACTGTGTGGCCAGTTCAGTTGTAGTTTCGTTCTGCATAGCCTTCCCTAAGCTTCAATACCTTTTCTTAGGGGGCACTCACCTTTTGTTTATTTTTGGTTTAAGCATTAGACACCTTTTTACCTGCATAATGCCTCCTGCTGTTTTCATCCTTCTTTGGACATTGTTGATTGTCATGTCATGTTCGGATGTACATTGTGGACGCCATCTTTGCGCAGCAGTAAGTCTTTGCTGCAGTAATGGTTTAAGCATTAGACACCTTTTTACCTGCATAATGCCTCCTGCTGTTTTCATCCTTCTTTGGACATTGTTGATTGGACAGTTGTAGTTTCGTTCTGCATAGCCTTCCCTAAGCTTCAATACCTTTTCTTAAGGGGCACTCACCTTTTGTTTATTTTTGGTTTAAGCATTAGACACCTTTTTACCTGCATGCTGCCTCCCGCTGTTTCCAACATTTACAAAGCAATTAGCTACCGGCTGCCACCTACTGATATGGAAGAGTATTACACGGTTACTCTGCCGAGCTCTAGACAGCACCGACACTCAACAACAACACATCATTTGCAGACTATAATTACTGGTTTGCAAAAAATATTTTTAACCCAAATAGGTGAAATTAGATAATCTCCCACGGCACACCAGACTGTATCTCACGGCACACTAGTGTGCCGCGGCACAGTGGTTGAAAAACACTGTATTAGAGGACATTTATATGTTCACTGGCTGTGCAGATATTTAGATCCCAATGAGTCATGGTAGTGTGCACTAACTCGTTGTGTAACCTTGTGCAATCAACTTGTGTGTAAAGGTCTTCGCTTCCAGCAGCATGCCAGCGTCCATGCAGAGGACAGCTGGTTTCGTGTTCGATTGCCGTGCTCCCGGGCGTGTGCGTGCACGTTTGAATGTCGCCGCTCACATGAGCCGATGATGGCGACCAGACGCGTCCGTGCCGAGGGGGCGGGCCTGACGCCTGATGGCAGCGAGGCCTCCTGGATGGAAACACTTAGCGGGTGTTACGTCAGCAAGGCACCAGCACTTTTCCACTGGCACACATGTGCACTTAGAGGACACGCGCTTCATTCTTTTCACCCACTTTCTCTTCTTCGGGGGCGCGTTCATACATGGGCTCCCAAGTTCCATCAGCACTGCATCGCTCGCTCCTTCACGCGTCACCAAGAAGACTCCCTGTAACCTTTCTGTAGGCCTGTGTGTGTCTCTTGTCCTTCCATAAACCTGCTGAGTCACGCTGCCTGGAAGTACTTCATGTTTGCCCACCTCACTTGAACCCCCCTTCTCTCCTTTCTCTGTCCCCCCAGCTTCTCACGCAAAGTCAACACAAAGTTTTATGAAACAAAGCAGAAAGTCCCTGAACTAACTTGCAAAAACTTTTTTTTTTCCTACTGATCAATCGTGGCTCATTTTTCATCATTCCTTCTTCTTGTAGGACAGTCATTTTAGCTCAGGGGCCGCATGGAGGAAGATCTGTGGGCACACGGGCCGGACTATTAAAATCATGGAGTTAAAACTAAAAAATAAAGACAACTTCAGATTGTTTTCTTTGTCTTACTTTGGCCAAAAATAGAACAAACACATTCTAAAAATATTACAATAAAAATATAGAAAGAAATACCGGCAGCGGTAAAGGAAAGAAGAAAGTGAATGAATGTTTATAACTGAAATAAGTTATATATGCATAAAAATGTGTTTTCTTTTTTAAAATGTTTTTAAATGAATTAAGTAACATTTATGACAACCTTTTTCCAAAACACAATATAGAATGTGGGATATAACAGGACAATGCATACATTTATCATTTGTTTTCAAAACGGTTACAAAAAAGCGGGACCCCAAAAATGTACTGTGGGACCCCATTTTTATGACTTGATCCATTTTGAAAATTCCTCGCGCCAACACGGATGGAGTATTGGTGCGTGCAAAACAGCAGCAGGCGGGTGTGGCCTGCGGGCCGGTTATTATACTAATCAAATATCATCCCGAGGGCCATAGATAATTCATTTGCGGGCCGGAACTGGCCCGCGGGCCTTGACTTTGACACCCCTGTTCTAGGACTTTGAGCAAAAGGCGGGGTACACCCTGCACTGGTCATCAGCCAATCACATGACAACCTTGCACACTCACATGCACAGCTGCAGACAATTTAAAGTCTCCAATTAACATGACATGCATCATTTTAGAACGTGGGGTGAACATGCAAATTCCACACATGGAGATCCAAACACTCAATGTAAATACAGTGAAGCCATCAACTTTTCATTTCATTTTTAATGTAATAATAATGGATTAGATTTATATAGTATAGTATAGTACACATCCTATTTGCTGATGCTGTTCTGTTGTGCTTGTTATTCTTGTGTTTTTTGTTGTTGTTGTTGTTGTTGTTTCCCCCTCTGTCTTCCTTTTTTTCTCTTTTTATCTTCCTCCTGCTAATATAAATACATTTAATAAAGTCAAATACTACGGAGCCCCTAAAGGGACATGGGAATTTTTTTTTTTTTAGACATGTATCTCGTGCGCACGAGAAAGTATCTCGTGGCCAAAAAAAAATTATAATAATAATACGGAGCCCCTAAAGGGACATGGGAATTTATTTTTTTTTAGACGAGAAAGTTTCTCGTGGCCACGAGAAACTTTTTCAAAACGACTTTTTCAAAAAAAAAACAAAAAAAAAATTTTTTTTTTTTTTTTTTTTTTTAAATAAAAAGTTTCTCGTGGCCACGAGATACATGTCTAAAAAAAAAATAAATTCCCATGTCCCTTTAGGGGCTCCGTAGTCTCACACCTACTAATCAAGCATTCACATTTTGCCACAACACACATGGGGGAAAGTCCTAATTGGAAATACAGCCAAATTAACTCCTAAACTGCCATTTTAACACACACCAAACCATCAGCACGCATCCAATGCTTTCTCGTGGAGAAACTTTTAGTAAAAAAAAAAAAAAAAAAAAAAAAAAAAAAAATTTATTTTTTTTTATAAAAAGATACTTTCTCGTGGCCACGAGATACATGTCTAAAAAAATAATAATTCCCATGTCCCTTTAGGGGCTCCGTAAAATACAAATAAGGCACTGAGAGAAGTATCCCACACTTCTCTTTTCTAAAGTAAATCTTTACAGCAGATATGGGGATCTACATCAACTATATGATTTGCCTGAGTAGCTGGACAGGACAATATATATATGTGTATATATATATGTATATATATATATATATATATATATATATATATATATATATATATATATATATATATATATATATATATATATATATATATATATATATATATATATATATATATATATATATATATATATATATATATATATATATATATATTTAGATAGTATTTTTCTTTTTCGTGTGTCCCCATCATTCAAGGTAGGTGAAGTGTTTAGGAAGCTGCTTTGGTATCAGGAAGCCTTAAGTTTCTGGATGGCCACTCTGCCACCTGAGCCATACTGCCAGCAAGTTATTGACTTTTGTTTTCTTTTTTTTCCATGTAAACAATAGTTGTCATTATTTATTTTTATTTGTTGTTTTCTTTTTGTCAGTCCATTTATTTATTAATTAATTTCAATATTAATCCATCGAACAAGGCATTTACAAACGGCAATCATTTGACTTGCTATCTTTATGTTTGTTTTACCATTAAAAATATTTTTGCTGTGTTATTTATTTTTCTATTTTTATTTGGGGGTTTTTAACCAATCAATCTATTTATTTATTCATTAATAATAATCTTTGTTTACTGAACCATCTATTTACAAACGGCAATAATTTTACTCACTTTCTTTACGTTTGTTTTACTATAAAAAATATTATTACTGTACTATTTTTTTTTCCTGTTTTTTTCTAGTTTTTTTCCAAACACCAATAATTTGACTTATTTTCTAAACTTTCCTTTTATTATTCAAAAATGTTTTACCTTGTGATATTTATTATTTATTCTTATGTTTTTTGGGGGGTATCTTTTTGCTGAACTATATTTAAATTTAAATATTTCCATTTATCAATATAGTATTGAATTTCCATTTTACTATTACTTTTTATTCTTTTCATTTACTATTTAAAAAAAGATGGTGAACTATCATTATTGTGTTGTTGTTTTTTTGTATTTTTGTCAAGATTTTGAATTTATATTGTAATTATTGAACAAGCTATCTACACACATCAGTTTGTCTTTTGCTATTACAAACTGGTAACCTGGTACAACCCTGAAAACAGAAAGTAAACAAATTCTGATAAATTATTGAGGTACGGAGAAGGGCTAGCCACTAGTTAGTAGGATTATTTATTTTTGGATATGTTAAATAGTGCAACGTACGCATGATTTAAGAAGGCATGATCATTACCAAAGTCACTACATTAGGTACACTTCTGTAAAGAGATCCTACTTTACAATCATGATGAATAATGTGAGCATTCTGTCATTTGCATCTGATAAGGGAAGCAGCACAAAAAAGTATTAATTATAAATAAACATGTAAAAATTTCACAAAACAAGTGAAACACTTCCAGTACGGTGAGAAGGGAACACTAAAATAGACAATTGTATTTGTTTGTGGCCCTGACTCTGGTTTAAAAAAGAAAAAGAAAATAGATCTAGTTACGTTTAATTATTTTGCAACTGAATCCCACCTACTAAATAAAAAATACAACTGATATTTGAATGATTACATTTCTTAATTTTTATGTTTAGTACATATCTTATAAATATGTGTAGTTAAAGGGAAGTGACCCTTGTTCAGCAGGCCCCAGGTAATCCATTTTAACGCATTTAGCGTTGTCATGGCTACCTGTGTGGGTGTGACCAGCAGACTGGAGGAGGGGTCTAGACCTGCCAATTACAGGAAAACAAAGAAAAGCTCACTCAGGAGTCAAAGAGTTCACAGAACAGCTTTAACCTGACTGATGGAAATGTAATATGTTTGGATGATGGCACAGGTTTCAATTGTGCTTAGACAAGCACAAAAATATCATTTTGATGAATGGAGGATTTGCATGACTTGCCACTGCTGCCACCTACTGTTGGCTGACAGCAGCAGACAACATACCTGTTTCAAGGTGAAACCGCAACAGATGCTCCCATCAGCTCATTGTGCACATACACTGCAGCACTATATTAGTCACAGCAGTACATATCCTATATCTCCGCCTGTGCACCTCCAAAACCGCATCCCCGGACCACAGGAGCTCAGTTGAATGCTGATACCGGCCCAGACTGGATAATAATCTGCTTGCTGCATGGTTGCACTTCCAAATACTGTCTACAGTGTTTGCACAGAAACAGGAGATACTGCAGAATCTCCATAAATTCCATCACGCCTCAGCGTGGAACCCATATCCTCTAGTCGAGGTATGTTGTAGAATTACAACAATAAAGAAGTGGACATTATTACGGTTTTCCATGAATTAAACCAGGGGTGTCGAACGTACGGCCCGAGGGCCGGATCAGGCCCGCGAACAGGTTTTATCCGGCCCGCGGAATGAGTTTGCTAAGTCTAAAAATATACCTGAAATTTTTAAATGAAAGAAACAGCTGTTGTAAATGTGTCCACTAGATGCTGCAATAGCAATTCTTTGTATCTTTGTAGATAATGCTACATATGTAAAAAATAAACCACATGATGTAAGTAAATCAGTCAAGGAAAATGGTCAAACTACATAAATAACATCCTGTAATTTGATTTTGATTAAAACATTTTTCATCTGATAGATTGAAAATGAACACTAATGAGTTGACTGATGAACATTATCATATAATTTATTCAGAAAATATAAATAACGACAAATAAATTTAGAATATTTTTAACTGCAACATGTAAGTGTAAAAAACCCAACAACATTATGATTTCTACAATTTCAGAATGTGCTTGTTCTATTTTTAAACAAAGAAAACAATCTGAAGTTGTCTTTATTTTTAAGTTATCATGCCGTGATTTTACCAGTCCGGCCCACTTGGGAGTGGATTTTTTCCTATGTGGCCCCCTATCTAAAATGAGTTTGACACCCCTGAATTAAACAATCCAGTCTAGTTTGTTGTTGTTGATTTTTCATATCAGGCTTTCCCCCTTAAGGTCAACTTCCACCAGAGCCAATCAAGCGGCAGCATTAGTGCCGTAATGTTGACCGTTCAAAGCAAGCCCTACTGCATGGGATCATAATGTTTTTAGCTATTCACCCTCCAAATGTCTGATTTCAAAGTTGTGCAAAAGGTGCAATGTTTTCAAAAACATCATTTGAACTTGGGCTTTATGAATTAATTTTTCATGTTTGAGTGTTCTTTGACACACTGAAGTGTGTGGTCACCCTATGCATTGGCCGATTACTGGTTTTGAAGTATACCCTGGTATTAAAAAGTGCCAATTTCTAAACCACAATAAGTGTCTTTCATACCGTTAGTACGTTATAAGCTAAAGTGGAAGTTAGAAGTCCTTCAGGTCGTGTGTGGCTGCAGAACCCATCTTACTATATGTCATGATCAACTAATGAGGACCAGAGGGTGGGAGCACATTACACCAGTTTTAAAGTCGCTGCATTGGCTCCCCGTCCGCTTCAGGGTCAATTTTAAAGTCCCATTATTAGTTTTTAGATGTCTTAATGGCCTTCTTATCTAACTGACCTGCTTTTACCGTATCAACCCTCCCAGATCCTGAGGCCCTCTGGCACTGGTCTTATAGCTTTACCAAATACTAGAACAAAGACCCACGGTGAGGCGGCATTTAGCCACTGTGGCCCCCACCTGTGGAACTGCTTGCCAGAGAGCCTCAGGACGGCAGAGAACGTTGAATGAAAAAAAAAAAAAAGGCTAAAGTCACACCTTTTTAATCAGGGTTTTTACTAATCATCTGTTATTTATTATTTGTATTGTTTTTTTCTTAATCATTAGTATTTCCACTATTATTATCTCAATGTTAAAATTATATTAACTTATTAATGTAATATTTGTATAATTTATATTGTGTGCGTGTGTGTGTGTTTGTGTGTGTGTGTGTGTGTGTGTGTGTTTGTTCATGTGTGGGTATTCTTCTCTTCTTCTATCTTTGTTTTTTTTTGTCTTGTTTTGTTTATGTTTTGTTTTGTACAGTATTTGTGTTTGCCATTTTCCTGCGAATGAAATGTGTTTTGAAAATAAAGTTTGATATGATTTGATGATCCCACATGATAGCTTTGATTTTCTTCTCAATGTTACCATGTTTTATAGCATTTCCTGTCCTACTGTTCCTATGTTGGTTCTACTTCCTGTTGGATTGCCTGTTTTCCTGCACCTTCACTTTCTGTTTTGTTCCCTGCCAGCACACCTGTTTTCCATTAGGAATTCCAGCCTATTTAGTCTCACCTGTTGCTCCTTTCTGGATCATTGTTCTTTGTGCCTTGAAGAGCATTTGTTTTCTGTGCACTTCCATGCTGCACTAGATTTTTTTGCCTTGCCTTGTTCTTTACCCGTATAAAAAGGGCTTTAACTTGCACCCAGCCTTCCTTGCTCCCATCCTGTGGTCTAGCCCAACAACGCCAACCAGAGAACGTAACACTACGGGCAATATGATAGATAAAGAGGAGTGGTCCCCTGAACTTTTATCTCTGTTTAAGATGCTGCTGGGTAATGCTTCACCTGCCGTAAAAATACAGAAGGTTACAGTGAAGAAAGAAGAAGATCGCTAAAAGAGCTTGCGGCCAAACAAACATGACAGTGCATCTACGGGAGCATCGCAAAATCCAAGGTAAAGTTAAAGTTGTCTTGACATAAACTAACTACCCTTTGCATCGGGCATCAGTGACAAGAATACTAACTTACTAAGAGGATATACTGTAGGAAGCTAACATGGCTAACACCAGCTAGCTAACATGATGCGAAGATTAGACGCACATGCATAATGTTATGTTTTACTTCAACAAATTAATCAGAAGTCCTCGAATACACACTTCAACAACTCCAAAACACTCTTGTTGACAAGTTGTGAGCAAGTCTCCAAAATATGTTGAGATTCATACTTTTTAGCTGACTGTCGCCCGCAGTCTTCGTCAAAAGTGGTCACATTTCTGCCAGTGGGTGCTCGGACGGGCGGTAAATCTGACGCTACTTTTCGGAGTATGCGCAGTTTTTGCTTGGTGGTGAGAAATAATTTGCCATCAATCCCACGTGGGTGCTCGGGCCAAGAAGCACCCACGGGATCGGCGCCTATGCACCTGACCATGTGTCGCCTATCAGCTGTTCTTATGAGCGTGGCCAACCAGACAGACCTGCTTAAAATCCGTCATTTCAATTTGTTGATTTTTTTCAAAATGGTTTTGCCGTTGTCCCAGTCCATGATGTGGTTATTTAATCTGCAATGATCTGATATGGCTGGTGTTGTCCCAATACCAATATTTTGGTACTGGTAACCGGTACCAAAATTATTTTGATCCTTTTTTTTTTTTTTATTATTATTATTTTTTTTATTATTATTATTTTTTGTACAGCGCTTTTCTACCTTTTTTAAGGAACTCAAAGCGCTTTGACACTATTTCCACATTCACCCATTCACACACACATTCACACACTGATGGCGGGAGCTGCCATGCAAGGCGCTAACCAGGACCCATCAGGAGCAAGGGTGAAGTGTCTTGCTCAAGGATGGTAGAAGGTGGGGATTGAACCAGTAACCCTCAGATTGCTGGCACGGCCACTCTCCCAGCTTCGCCACGCCTCCGTACTTTTCTAAATAAAGGTGACCACAAAAAATTGCCTTATTGGCTTTATTTTAACAAAAAATCTGAGGGTACATCAAACATATGTTTCTTATTGCAAGTTTGTCCTTAAATAAAATAGTGAACATACAAGACAACTTGTCTTTTATTAGTATGCAGTAACATATTGTGTCATTTATCATTCTATTATTTAGTCAAAATTATTAAGGACAAGTGGTAGAAAATGAATTATTAATCTACTTGTTCATTTACTGTTAATATCTGCTTACTTTCTCTTTTAACATGTTCTATCTACATTTCTGTTCAAATGTAATAATCACTTGTTCTTTTGTTGTTTGATACTTTACATTAGTTTTGGATGATACCACAAATTTGGATATCAATCCGATACCAAGTAGTTACAGGATCATACATTGGTCATATTCAAAGTCCTCATGTGCCCAGGGACATATTTCCTGAGTTTATAAACATAATATACATTTAAAAAAGACAAAATAAGATGTTGTGATGCCAAAAAATATCAACATAATCATAGTAGTATCTACTAGATACGCTTGTAAACTTGGTTTCATTACAGTGGATGTTAGGTGTAGATCCACCAATGGCGTTTGTTTACATTTTGCCGCCGGTGAGCTACGGTGTGTAGTGAAGCATGTTTAGCTATTCCTCGTCCAGCAGGGATGATACTTGTAAGAAACTAACTTTATTTGTCGCCATGGAGATGGGGATTACTTATTTAGAAGTAGCTAAAACACTGCCGAATGGGGCTTGACTTTTCAAAGGCGGTATAGTACCGAATATGATTCATTAGTATCGCTGTACTATACTAACACTGGTATACCGTACAACCCTAGATATGGCTGATTCAAAGATGTTCTGTTCAGATTTTTCTTTTAGGCTTCTTGTGAATCTTCCATTTGTCTCCTTATCCCATTCTTTCCGATGTTCTTGTTGCGAGGCACACTGAGTGAACACACCTGCTTCCAATCACAGGCATGCCCCTTTTTATACCCGTCTCGCCACATTCAGTATAAGTGTGGGATCAATGTTCGCCTTTGTCTACGGTTAGCATTCTGGTTTGCCTCACGCGACTACTTTATGTCCTTGGTATTTACGCTAAACTAGGTTTTGCCTTGGGCTTCCTGCACGCCTCCGAACGACATGCTGTTTGTTTTCTATTTTTTGCCCTGCCAATGGAATTAAAAAGGTTCTTACTTAAATGATGATTGTGCCGCTTCCTGTCCTTCTGCATCCTGGACAACACGACCATCGCAGACATGCGACTCGACCGTGGCAGTTGTTTTCTTTCTTGTGTTGAATGTACAGCCTGTTTCTCCGATGTATGTTTTTCTGCATGCCGCGACCATGAAAGGGACAAGCGGTAGAAAATGGACGAATGGTTGAATGGATTTACACACACAGGCCGCATGGAGGAAAATCTGTGCACACGCGGGCCGGACTATTAAAATCATGGCATTAAAACTAAAAAACAAAGACAACTCCAGATAGTTTTCTTTGTCGTACTTTGGCCAAAAATAGAACAAATACATTCTGAAAAAAATTACAATGAAATATAGAAAAAAATCCCAGCAGCGGTAAAGTTTAGATTCATGAAGCAAAGAAGAAAGTGAATGAATGTTTATAACTGAACAGATTTACATATGCATAAAAATGTGTTTACTTTTGTATTATTTTTTTAATGAATTAAGTAATGTTTATGACAACCTATTTCCAAAACACAATATAGAATGTGAGATATAACAGGATAAGGCATACATTTATCATTTGTTTCCAAAATGGTTACAAAAAAGTGGGACCCCAAAAATGTACTATGGGACCCCCATTTTTATGACTTGATGGGGTCCCTGGGACTCCATTTTGAAAATTCCTAGCGCCAACACTGATGGAGTATTGGTGCGTGCAAAAGAGCAGCAGGAGGCTGTGGCCTGCGGGCCGGTTCTAGTACTAATCAAATATCATCCTGGGGGGCCATAGATAATTCATTCGCGGGCCGGATGAACAATTGTCTTGTTTTCGTGTGAGGTTTAACTGCTGCGTTTGTTTTGTGTTTTTTCATGACCTATTCTTTTGGTTGTTATTCCCCTCAAGTGTGGCGAGCTTATAGCCTCTTTGTTTTTTGTTTCAGATGTTTATTGGGATTTTTTTCATTGTTCTTGTGTCCTTGTTTTTACTTGTAGTTCCCCTTTTTGGTGGCCCAGATTGGTGATTGGCAGTTTTTCAATGTTTTTGATGTTTTTCTCTTCTTCAGTGATGATGCTGGCCCGTTCAGTGTCCTCAAGAGTCACGACTGATAGTTTGTGTGCTGTGGGATGATCGAGGTCCAGAGTAGATATTGGTCGGCGTGTGTTGGTTCTCTGTGTACAGTAATGTTTTGACTGCCGTCATGTTTGCAGTGGATTTTCATGTCCAAAAAAGTGTATATTTTCTTCAGAATCTGAATCAGATTTGTTGGCCAAAACTGTTGAACACACAAGGAATTTGACTTGGTAGACTGTGCTATTTTTGTTCAATGCAAAAAACTTATTTAAATGCTATTGGATGGGTCTGTAAGATCCTGTGTATGTCCCCTTTTTAATTTTTCCCAGAATGTCTTCCACGTATCTTCTCCAGAAGGTGCGTCTGCAGGTTATGGGTGCTGTGTTGATGACTGTGGTTTCCAGGTCTTCCGTGAAGAAACTGCTCATTATTGCTGACAGAGGGTCTCATAGCAAAGCCCTATTTTTGTTTGTATATTATTCCTTTGTATTGAAAGTATGTGGATTTTTGAAAATTGAAAATTGAGTAATCTATGTGCAGTTGTGGTCAAAAGTTGACATACACTTGTAAATAACATACTGTCATGGCTGTCTTGAGTTCCCAATAATTTCTACAACTCTTGTTTTTTTGTGATATAGTGATTGGAGCACATGGTGTTCCTGGGATTAAAGGCCTCACCTTTTCTCCTCCAAACATATTGCTGGGTATTTTGGCCAAACAGCTCAATTTTTGTTTCATCTGACATCACATGGACAAAGATAAGACCTTCTGGAGGAAAGTTCTGCGGTCAGATGAAACAAAAATTTAGCTGTTTGGCCACAATACCCAGCAATATGTTTGGAGGAGAAAAGGTGAGGCCTTTAATTCCAGGAACACCATGCTTACCGTCAAGCATGGTGGTGGTAGTATTATGCTCTGGGCCTGTTTTGCTGCCAATGGAACTGGTGCTTTCCACTATGTACTGTATGCTTATGCACACAGCAATGCAAATGCAGCTACAGTAAATAGTCATTCAGATCTTGGGTTTTGCAGTCAGTTGACTCCATTTTGGTGTTTTTTTCCTGACTAAAACATATTTACGTCAAACGGTGTGGAATGTAAAAACATAACAGAATCTTGACTGCTAGAGAAGTTCCAATGGCCTGTGAGAGACTTTAGTACAACTCTGCTGGCTCTTCTTCTTCTCCTTCTTCTGCGGCTCCTGCTGTCTTATCGTTGCTGAGCTGCATGCATGCTATTTCTGTACAACTGCTTCTGGCTGGAAGTGACTTCATGTCTAATTTGCTTGGAACACAAACGGAAGCGGGGGGTAGTACCACTGTAGCCAAGGAACACTTACTACATTGAAACAACATGTTTTTACTGTTCCGCTTGTTAGTCGCCATTTGATGCGCTGGCAGATGATTGCCAATTTCTACCCTTCTGAAAACCCCTAACACTTCCTTCTGCTTTCACATCCTTCTCCCTCTCTGCTTGTCTGTCTGCGTTGCATCAAGCTATTGTCTCTTCCAGCCACCTCTTCATGATTGTGCTGGAGCCAGGTACTGTACAGCATCTGCAGACATGAGTAATGCGGCTGACTCACTCACACACACTCACTCACACAAACGCGCACACACACACACACACACACACAGACATCGGCTGTCAGTGTGGAGCCAGCAATGACACAACAACACAACACTCTGAAAAGAATCGACAAAGTGGTGGACAGACTCTGTGGTGCCGGCGGTGTCAAGCGGAGTCATGCGAAAGACCATTATGATAATCGTGTATCATGTGATCGTTATTGATAGGCTGTGAACTAATCCATCCCGTATGAGGTCAGGCATGCTGACTGTAAACGACGCACAAAAAGTGATTTTATTTTAACAGAAGAGCATCGGTTTTGTGTTTTAATACATCTTACAAATATAGTATGTTTGCAGACAGACATACTGTACATACATAAGTGCATACACACATACTTATAAACGTACATACATATTCGTACATACATACACATGTACATACAGTACAGGCCAAAAGTTTGGACACACCTTCTCATTCAACGCATTTTCTTTATTTTCATGACTATTTACATTGTAGATTGTCACTGAAGGCATCAAAACTATGAATGAACACATGTGGAGTTCTGTACTTAAGAAAAAAAAGGTGAAATAACTGAAAACATGTTTTATATGCTAGTTTCTTCAAAATAGCCACCCTTTGCTCTGATTACTGTTTCGCACACTCTTGGCATTATCTTGATGAGCTTCAAGAGGTAGTCACCTGAAATGGTTTTCACTTCACAGGTGTGCTTGAAGCTCATCGAGAGAATGCCAAGAGTGTGCAAAGCAGTAATCAGAGCAAAGGGTGGCTATTTGGGGACGGTGTGGCGATGTTGGGAGAGTGGCCGTGTCAGCAACCTGAGGGTTCCTGGTTCGATCCCCAGCTTCTACCAACCTAGTCACGTCCGCTGTGTCCTTGAGCAAGACACTTCACCCTTGCTCCTGATGGGTTGTGGTTAGGGCCTTGCATGGCAGCTCCCGCCATCAGTGTTTGAATGTGTGTTTAAAGGTGTGTATGAATGGGTGAATGTGGAAATAGTGTCAACGCGCTTTGAGTACCTTGAAGGTAGAAACGCGCTATACAAGTATAACCCATTTAACCCATTTATTTTGAAGAAACTACAATATAAAACATTTATCCATCCATTTTCTTGTCCTGTTCGGGGATGTTTTCAGTTATTTCACCTTTTTTTGTTAAGTACATAACTCTGCATGTGTTCATTTATAGTTGTGATGCCTTCAGTGACAATCTACAATGTAAATAGTCATGAAAATAAAGAAAACACATTTGTTACGGAGAGTGTGTGTCCAAACTTTTGGCCTATACTGTACATACCTACATACGCACATATACTGTATACGTACATACGCATGCATATTCACTGTACAACATACATACACATGCACCAATTACAATAACAATGTAAAAGGTTATTATAGTCCACTCCTCTTTCTTTCCCTCTTCTTTGTCTGCCTTCTTTTGTCATTATGAATTGTTGCATTTGAAGCAATTGTAGTGTTGATAACAGAAGTAATTATTATTATTCACAATCAATATTGTTCTTTCTATTGGTATTTTTGTTATAGTGCAATCATTTGCATTGTCCTTTCTGTGTTATTACTATTGACTTCACTAACTGTATTTTTTTGGTATCATATTTGTATATATCCTATTTGCTGATGTAGTGCAGCTGTTATTGTTTTTGTTGTTGTCTCTCTGTCTTATCCCCAAATGTCCCCCCCAAATCTACATCAACAATATGATTTGCCTGAGAGGCTGGACAGGATATGTTAAAAATGATCATTAAGAAATATATAATACAGTTCACATTACACCAGTGCCTCTCAATTATTTTCTGTCATGATCTCCCTGGAGGACAACATTCCGCGACCCCCCTCCCTGAATGTAGTTATTTTTGGGAACTTGATTATATTTCTTTATTTATATAAGGATGTAACAACATGAACATGTTATAGCACGGTTATTGTGACCAAAATCATCAAAATGATCACGCTATTGTTGAATTTGCTCGAAAAGTACTTATGCACAAACAGAAGTATTTCAACCAAGTTTTTTTTATTTTTTAAATAAAACATTATTAATCAAATAAACACTCTGTAAAACAAAATATGTAGATTTTACAGTAAACGCTCAGTTTATTTTACTGTAAAATGTATGTAGGTTTACCCCGAAAGGGACAAGCGGTAGAAAATGGATGAATGGATGACGATTAATACAGTATTTTTATGGTACAACTCTGGCAACTTAGGTGTCAATAGATTACTATAAAATCTACTGACTTTTTAAAAATGTTTATAGCTCACATAGTATACTTTCTTTGGCAGAAGAATAATTTCCCTCTGCCATCAGGCTGATAAATACAAATATGCATGAAAACACTCCCACAGACATCACACATGGGACGGTTTAGAAAGTATGAATTGTTTTAGTTATATTGCAAAACTTACAAACGTTGCTTGGAATGATGAATGAAGATTTCTTTCGAGCAGAAACGCTATGAACGGTTACACTTCTGGTTCAAGGCACGAAACGGGAAGGACATTTTCAACCGGCAGCATCTGGAGTTAGCAAACCTGTTCAAAAGATAGCACCATAGCACAAACAATAACACACCTTGTCAGCGTCTCCGTCGGTCTAATATGAAAACTATTTGTTGAATACTATACATTTTGGCTGTTAGCAAAGAAAAATCCATAAATTAGCCACACTGTTTCATAAACCAAAGGGTTCAAAAAGTCAGTACTTATTCTTGTCCATCATATTTTGATGCATTGTATACTCTGTGTTGACTTGTATTTGACAAATGAACTATTATCTGTCCTACCGTTTACTGCAGAACTACGGCTGCGAAGAAACCTGTCATTAAAATAACAAATGTGGACGTGCACAGTATCATCCGAGCTCACATGCACTTCATCTTTCGAGCCATCCAGCATGCATTATTCATGCGAGGATTATGTTGGTGTCTCCACTTTGAATGCCTGCTGATGGTTTTTTGATTTACCGCTGCCAGCCATTAATAAATCCATTAGTCATGCCACAGTCGATACCTGCAGCTGCACAGCTGATCTCTATCGTTACACGAGCGTGCATGTGGCCACGTGCATGTGTGCTGTTTATCAGACACAGCCCTCAGGCGGTGTATAATCTTTTTTGAAGAAATGATTTTCCTGGCAACAAAACTAAATCAAGAGTGTGTAAATATGGATTTCACACTGTCTAATTCAGAATGACTAAACACCGAGTTAAATGTCTACAGTTGCTTGCAAAAGTGTTCACTCCACTTTGGACGTTTCAACCTTTCAAGCTTTTTATAAACTAAATCCTGGTCTATCTGATTTGGCTTTTTGGAGAAAGAATTTTTGTTTTAAAAAAAAGTTGTTTTTCCTGGCAAAAATCTGCAAACAAAATTGGATAAATATCGCAATGCAAATCTTGTTTTAAAATAGCTATCTTCATGAAAGAGAACAATATGTACATATTACAATTGAGAACAGGAAGTGAATAAAAAAGTTTCAGCAACTGTAATGTAAAGAAAAGGGGTAGGATTAAATAAGCTCTGCTTCTTCCTACTCCTTTTCGAACATGTTGAAAAGAGAAACTGGAAATTGTGATGTATCATGTTGTATGCTTGCATGTTCGAAATAAACTCAAACTCAAACTCAAACTCAAACAATTAAAATTCTAATACAGCTAAATTACTTTTTGGGGTTCCTCAGGGTTTTGGGACCCCTTTTATTTCTAATCTATATCAATGATTTTAAAAATGTTTGTAAGAATGTACTGCCTCTGATGTTTGCAGATGATACCTTTAATACTTTGAGGGTGGCCTTGCCAGCAACCTGAGGGTTCCTGGTTCAATCCCCACCTTCTAACAACCTCGTCACGTCCATTGTGTCCTTGAGCAAGACACTTCACCCTTGCTCCTGATGGGTCGTGGTTAGGGCCTTGCATGGCAGCTACCGCCATCAGTGTGTGAATGTGTGTGTGACTGGGTGAATGTGGAAATAGTGTCAAAGCGCTTTGAGTACCTTGAAGGTAGAAAAGCGCTATACAAGTACAACCCATAAGAAATAAATAAGGAACTGTCTATTATTTTTGAATGGTTTAAAGTTAACAAATTGTCACATATTATTGAAAAAAACTAACTTGATGATTTTTTTAGTACGAAAAACAAAAGCTATAATAAAGAAGACGTGAAACCAATTTTTGATGGCATCAACATTAGCTTCAAACCAAATTTTGACAAGTTATTTTTGATGATAAATGAACTTGGAAACAACATACTGAACTTTTCTGTAGCAAGATGATGAAATTGATGGGTATCTTCAGGAAAGTTTGTTGTTTTATTATAACTATAGTATAATGTTGACATTATACTATAGTTTAATATATCCACATACAATGTATTGCAATAGTATTTGGTGTGCGACTTGCCAATCATACCTTTTTAAAAAACATTATTTCAAAATAAATTCTTGAGAATAATGTATTTTTCCAATAAACTGTCTTCACCTGCGCCTATTTTTTAAAAACACAACATTTTAACAATATTCAACCAATATTGTATATCTATTTTCATGCAAAATATATCCACTGATTTACCAAAAGTTTTCCATATTTACAAAAATATACTCTCTTGATACACATACTTACTCAACAAGACTTTGTGATGACTTGAATGTCTACTCATCAATGTACGCTTGAACACAGAGGACCAAATTGTATTATTTTAAAAAGCAATTGAAGATTATGTTGGTCTGGAGGATGTTTCCCAAATATGTTGCTTGTACATCAGGCCCGGCCCTAACCAATCTGGCGCCCTAGGCAAGATTTTAGGTGGTGCCCTCCCACATCGGCAGTGAAGTGTATATACTCACAAGAAACCGAATAGCTTTGTCTTTGACCTTTTTTTTACTTAAAGAAAGCAAATTAACAATCAGAATTGTTAACAAGATAAAAAAAACTATGGATAAATAAATGAATACAAAAAATAAAAAATGAATATATGAAATACAATATTTTTTACATACATAAACACAAAATAAAACGTGTCAACAAGTTGCATAAAATAAATTAAAAATACAATATAAATAAGGCACTGCACAAAACAAGATATCAAACCAGTATGACTTTAACAACTATATTACAAAAAAAGGGGATCCAACAGAGTTCTCTATTTGTGCTTTTTAATATTGCATTAACAAGAATGACTTACAAATTACTGTACACCAGGGAGTACTGTAATTACCTAACGTTACATTATTATTTTCCATAACAATTTAGCCCCCTCCACAATATTAACCCGAAGTTAAAACAGAACTAGCTATTTATTGATTAGGAATTACCGAATCATGTAACATTAGCTTAATGCTAAAGGTTACTATCACATTCTGTAACAGACAAATAATTTCATGTAGGCTAACGTTACCTACCTGCTACCTCTGTCTTTTTCTCGTTTCTCCTCCTCTTCTTTTCTATTTTTTCTTCCCTGGGCACCTGACAGTTTTGGCCGTTTTGACATCTTGTGTTGATTTTTTTATGTGGTGACGTCCAAAAAGAGTCATGATACGGGAAGGGAGGGGGCGCACCGTGCGGGGGGAGGGGGGTGCGTAATGTTGTAACAAATAATATTTCTATTAAATAGGCTTTACTTTGCATTTTAATTAACGTGGGATTATTTTGTGTATTTAGAAATAATAGTACCAACTTTTTTATTTTTTTCCTCCAACATTTGTGGCACTGGCGTGGCGCCCCCTGATGGACGGCGCCCTTAGCATTTGCCTATACGGCCTATGCCACGGGCCGGCCCTGACCTAAAGTCACCCTCAAGGCACATGTTTTGTGTGTGTGTGTGTGTGTGTGTGTGTGTGTGTGTGTGTGTGTGTGTGTGTGTGTGTGTGTGTGTGTGTGTGTGTGTGTGTGTGTGTGTGTGTGTGTGTGTGTGTGTGTGTGTGTGTGTGTGTGTTCTTGTATTTCGACCCTTCTGGAGACATCAACAAGGAAAAGTACCTTCCAAATGAGGACCGGTGAACAAGTTAGGACATAAATCCTGGTCCCAATACAGAAAACCATTGCATCTAATAGAGAATGTCTCATTTGCACCCATCCATCCATCCATTTTCTACCGCTTGCACCTTTCGGGGTCACGGGGGGTGCTGGAGCCTATCTCAGCTGCATTCGGGCGGAAGGCGGTGTGCACCCTGGACAAGTCACCACCTCATCACAACTCATTTGCACCCCTGGTGGTGAAATCTATCAAAATTAGGGTGGTCCCAAAAAGGAGGGATTTTTCAAAGTGTTGGTTTTAAAAGTGCTCCCCCTCTGGTCAACATATGTAATAACAAGTGTGTGTAAACATTTCATGTGCTCCCCCTCAGGCCAATATATGCCCCGAAGGGAATAAGCGGTAGAAAATGGATGGATAATAACAAGAGTGTGTAAGAAATTGAAATGCGCCCCCTTTGGCCAAAATGTATTTAAAAAAATATGTATGTCGAGACATACTGTAATAACTTGAAGTATATAATGAATATTAAAAACAAATTACAAACAAAAAATTCTAAAAAATATAAATGAATTATATGAACATTTTTCTCACAATGTGTCGACTTTTTTCTTATAAAATTGGGAACAATATCTCATTCTTTTTGTTTCTGTAATATAGGAATATTTTTTCGTAAAATCGTTACGTTTTTATGTAAAATTATTACTTTTTCATGCAAAATATTGACATTTGTCAAGTAAAATTCTGACTTTTATCACAATATTGCCATTTTTCTTATGTTCTTGTAAAATAGTGACATTTTTTTAGTAAAATAATGACTTTTGTCATCATTTTTCCAAGTAAAAATTCAGATTATTATTATAACCTTGCCAACATTTTAAATTTTTCTTTAAAAATTTTGACTTTTGTCGAGTAAAATTATGACTCCTCATACAGTTGCCAAAATTTTAAGCTTTTCTTGTAAAATTGCGACTGTTATTGAGTAAAATTCCAACTTGTATCATAATATTGCACACAAGTTCAGTTTTTCTTGTAAAATTTTGACTTACGTTGAGTAAAATTATGACTTATTATAATACTGCCAAAATTCTAAGTTTTTCTTGTGAAATTGTGACCTTTTTCTTGTGAAATTCCAAGTCATTTTTCACAACAAGCTTTTTTATATTTGCGTAGTATGTATACATTATTAATGTTGTAAATACAAATCTTTATATATCTAGAAAAGGTGGTCCTAAAGAGGTAGGCATTTTTCAGAGGTCTCAAGAAGGTAACAAATACAAGAGTGTTTGTGTGTGTGTGTGTGTGCGTGTGTGTGTGTGTGTGTGTGTGTGTGTGTGTGTGTGTGTGTGTGTGTGTGTGTGTGTGTGTGTGTGTGTGTGTGTGTGTGTGTGTGTGTGTGCGTGCGTGTGCGTGTGTGTGTGTGTGTTTGTTAAAATAAATTAATACAAAATAAATACTTTGGTCTGTATGTTAAAAATGTATTATATGTCATTGGTTTTCTGTCTTTAATTTGCCATTCTTGTTCATGTCAAAAAGTTCTATATTTAGGGCTTTGGACAGGGAAAAGTCTCAAGAGACTATAAATCTCAACATGATCTGCGCGACGATGACATCAGCGCAGTCTGCCTGGATGCCTTTTAAGTACTTTGAGGTGATGTCATGACATCATTCCCACATCATTGCTTTCCTGTCCATGAACCCTCAGTGGATCCCATTGCAGGGGAAAGTCCAATATTTCGGCGCCGATAAGTGTTTGGGCTTAGAAAAATATTGCATCCATGCCGAATGAGACTCACGTTTCAATCTTAAGAACAATATTCATTTTCTTTTTTTTTTCTTTAATCATTTTCTATAGGGGCCCTATTCTCCCATGTGCCTAAGTGAAAAATGGTGCATTGATTCTGGCTGCGTGGCATTCCCCCACTCCATGTAAGTCTGTGGCGCAAGCCCGAAATGTTGGTGTTCTCTGTCAAATCTGACATTCTGCATATTCTCCCATCAACTTCAGTACTTTTGTTCTTACGCGCCTTTGAGGCTGAAGTCCAGCAACCCTCGAAGGTGAAACATTATATTGTACTGAAAGTTTGGATGCAGTGTACACCACGCCTAATAAAAAATAAAAGTCACTTTTAAAAAACTACCGTAATTTCCGGACTATAAGCCGCTACTTTTTCCCCTTGTTCTGGTCCCTGCGGCTTATACAAGGGTGCGGCTTATTTACGGCCTGTTCTTCTCCGACACCGACGAAGAGGATTTCGGTGGTTTTAGTACGCAGGAGGAAGACGATGACACAATGATTAAAGACTGACTTTTCATATACCGGTAGGCTGGTTATTTTGATAACGTACAGGCGAGCACTTTGTATTACTTTGCAACGTTGTATTATTTGTACTCCGCACGAATGCTGTTCGCCATGTCAAAGATGTGAAAGTTTGATTGAATGATTGAAAGATTTATTGTTAATAAATGGGACGCTTTGCCTTCCCAAACTGTCATCTCTGTCCCGACAATCCCCTCCGTGGTAGCAGGAACCCCTACATACTACGGTAATTACACATCAAAACCCTGCGGCTTATAGTCGGGTGCGGCTTATATATGGAGCAATCTGTATTTTCTCCTAAATTTAGCTGGTGCGGCTTATAGTCAGGTGCGGCTTATAGTCCGGAAATTACGGTATCAAATCTATTCTGATCACTTGAAATGAGACACCTGGAAACATCCATTAAAGATGAGGATAAAAGTACCAAAGGTGCTGTTTGCAACTTCCTTACAGTTACATTTTTCAAAGCAAAAACTATAACAAGAAGTTAAAGTTAAAGTTAAAGTACCAATGATTGTCACACTCACACTAGGTGTGGTGAAATTTGTCCTCTGCATTTGACCCATCCCCTTGGGGAGCAGTGGGCAGCAGCGGCGCCGCGCCCGGGAATCATTTTGGTGATTTAAACCCCAATTCCAACCCTTGATGCTGAGTGCCAAGCAGGGAGGTAATGACACCACTGTTGTTACCATTAGTGGTTTAACAGAACACATTTGTTTGACAATTGTTGATATTTTTCACAATTACAAAGTTTATGTCATAAATGTTTTTACACAAAATGATTGGTGTTTACAGCGGTCACTCATTCGGTCTTGTCGAGAAGTATGTAACACACATACAAAATCAGTCCAAGAGATGTAACAAACAATTGTTGTTATGATAGAATGTACATTCAATAACAGCTAACGCTAGCTACCGAAATTGCTATCATTAGCTAACAACACCTTGAGAGGCTAATGCGCGTGCATGTGTTACATACATACGTAATTACGTCATTAGCCGTAAGAGGGTGGGATATACTGTGTCAAATACTTTGGAAAGTTGGCGGCCTCTAGGCATCTGTCTAAATGTTGCAAACAGCTCCTTTAACTATCAAAAATCAAAATGCACACCATTGTCTTCTGAGTGCGACCATAGCTGAAGGGTACCACGCCTATATCTGCCATGTTTGGACATCCTGGACTGTGATCATTGAACTATGTGACTATGTAACAGCAAATACATATGTAATGTAGCGCCTATTAATTGAGTCAATTGATTTTTTTGACAGTTAATATCTTCTGACGCAACACGGCTTCACAAACATTTGTACTAAACAGAACTCTTAACGTCGTAATTAACATCAGAGTGGTTTTAGTAACAAGTAAACAAAGTTTCATCTACAGATTATTATTCACATCAACCAGGAAGAAGAAGCTGTTGTAGCGTGCATACACACTACATCACCATAACAAGCACTGCCTGCTGGATTGACACGGCCTTTTCAAATTTAAAGTATGATCTTTTTCATTTGTACAGTCCAGGTAGAGAACGAGACTCTGTCCCAGTTGGAGGAGTTTAAGTATCTCGGGGTCTTGTTCACAAATGAGGGAAAGATGGAGAAGGAAATCAGCCGGAGAATCGGAGCAGCTGGGGCAGTATTGCAGTCTCTCTGCCGCACTGTTGTGACGAAACGAGAGCCGAGCCAGAGGGCAAAGCTCTCGGTCTACCGAGCTATCTACATTCCTAGTCTCACCTATGGTCATGAAATGTGGGTCATGACTGAAAGAATAATCTCCCTTAGAGATAGGGTGAGAAGTTCAGTCACCCGAGAGAGACTCGAAGTAGAGACGCTGCTCCTTTGCTTGGAAAGGAGGCAGCTTAGGTGGTTCGGGCATCTCGTGCGGATGCCTCACGAGCATCTCCCTAGGGAGGTCCTCGTTGCACATCCCACTGGGAGGAGACCCCGCGGCAGGCCAAGGACCAGATGGGGGGATTACATCTCCTCTCTGGCCTGGGAACGCTTCGGGGTCCCCCAGGAGGAAGTTGCTAATGTTGCTCTGGAGAGGGAAGTCTGGGGGGTCTCTGCTGGAGCTGTTGTCCCCGCGACCCGATTCCGGATAAGTGGTTGAAGATGGATGGATGTATTGATCTTTTTCATGGATTTCAATGACATTCACAAGTTTTAGAAAAATTTTTAGGTCCACAATTTTCACGCAACTGAAAAAAAAAGTCATGACAGCAAACTCCACCTCATTAGTAATGAGCCCACCTTTATTCCAGACTTAATTACTTTTGTCTGATTTACGAAAGGTGGACGTGTCCACAGGATGGGCGGGAGAATGCGAATAATAGGAACGTGCGTGACTTCAAGCGCATAAAAAAACACTTAGGCACAAACAGGAGAATATAGCCCTAACTGAACCCATGGAAAGTTGAATTACACCCACGCACCAGGCAGCATTGGTCCAATCAATACAACACTAGCAGTGAAACAAGAATGAACAACATTTAACTGCAGATTCCTTCATCTTTTTTATGATTCTTTTCCATTTGAAAATTGATCTTCAGTTTGCCCCATGGTAAATCAAAATATTTTAGCCAAAAGTGCATCCTTAATGATGAAATAAACAACTCAACTAGTTAGTTACTGATCCTCCATTGATCTTGTTTGTAAAAAACTGAAAATTCAATAAGGTCAACTACGAAAATAGAGAAACCTTGTATTAATATTTCTTCTGCTACAGTAGCACGAATCAACAACTTTGATATGCTGATCCTCTCTAACGTCTCTTTTTAGCTACATCAGTGATGTTGTGGAATGGGAAAATATCGACCCCTGGATGGCCCGTTATTGACAAGTGGGTGGATTTCAGGAAGTGACCTTGACTGGCTAAAAGGAGCACCTGACCAACGGCTGGCTCCATTTCCCACAGTCAAGCGTATCTGCGGTGACACCCGTCCCCCTGGAAGCACACTAAAAGACTTGGTAAACATATCTTAGGGGATGCTTCATTTCTTGATACGGCTGCATACATATTTGGGGAGTTGGAGTGGCGTTGATTGTAATTGAAGCAGATAGATGGAATTCATCCGTGACAGACAAGGGACCCTATAAAGACTGGGCACTTTTTTACCCAGAAAAACAATCTGGTCTATACTCTTCAGTACAATGACGGCAGCACTTAGAAACTAACAGGTGAGCAGGCGCATGTCACAGTATACTGATGGACAAACTCTTCAGGTCAAGACTCAGCTGTCTACAGGAACCCCAAAGAGAAATAGCACTCTCTTGTGGACAACTATGTAGAGAAGGTTAGAAAGAGAGTGAGGGAGAAGGGAAACCATATCTGAACAGAGGGGTAATATCTCCCAAACATGTCATTTCAACTCCTCCTAAGCAATTGAATAATTTAGCATCCAACAAATAACATGCAAGTCGTGGGCACTTTTGGTTTCAGGTACGCTCTTGACCATTGATACAACTGAATGAAATACCAACATAGGGAGATCATAATGACTGTTGTTGTACTGGCAGAGGTCTCTCTTTTTTGTATCTTAAAAACTGTTGTTTTGCAAAACAACAAAGCAAAACGATCATTTTAGAGGATGAATACCATCCTCTCAGACTAAAGCTGTACTATCTAAAAGGAATGTTTTAAATTTTATGTTTTATGCTGCTGATTTCGGTACTGATCTTCTGTCAGTGAAATTGGCCAATATCGATACCGGTCACATGTATTACTCCAAATGTTTCAATTTATTCATGGTGGGTGCCGATATCAACACAATATTTATACTCGTCCCATATTCTCTTTTATTACGTACAACTAGCTATGAGCACATGGACACATTTAATCGGATTAAAAACTGACTCGGAATAAAAATGCTTCATGTAAGCATGCCATGGTGGACTGCATCCCCCGAGTCAGTAGTGAAGCTTTGCCTCAACAGGAGTCAGGGAAGAATGGAACACGATATTGACAGACGAATTGATGCAGGGTCGGAAGTGATGCAGTCACTCTACCGGTCAGTTGTGGTGAATAACCGGTCAGTCTATGTTCCTACTCTCACATATGGTCTCAAGCTTTGGGGAATGACCAAAGGTCATGAGTACAAGCGGCAGAATTTAGTTTTCTCCGCAAGATGTCTGGGATCACCCCCAGAGATAGGGTGAAGAGCTCTGTCATCCGGGAGAGACTCAGAGTAGAGTTGCTTCTCAACAACGTGGATCCAACGTTAGACACCAACGTTGTCTCAATTTACAAATACAACTATTTTGCAATTTTGTTTAGAAGTCTTTTTTTTGTTGTTTTTTTAAACATCTATTTATATCAATGTCTTGTGCCTGCTGGGATGGAGGAAAATGTTCACAGATATTTTGTCTTCAGTGGTGACATACAATGTTCTTTCATGCTCAAGTCTAATGCATGACACTAAATGTACAATAAACACATGTAAACATCATGTACATGTAGGACAGGGGTAGCCAGCTTTATCCAACAACAAGCGCATACTGAAAAACTCACAGATATGGGCGGCCGTTTTAATATTTTTTTGTAAACAACGGCTAAAACTGATTAAATGTGCTAGTAAATTAAGTATATATTTAAAGAAAAACAACTACCTGGTTGTCACCTTTGTGTTGTGTAGCCTCAACAGTTCAACGCTAGCTTTAAAAAAAATTGTATTTACAATTTGTGTTTTTAAAAACGAGCTGCGGACTTCAAATGGTCTCGGGTCAGAACATTGGACAACCCATTCATCCATTTTCTACCGCTTGTCCTTTTTGCTGGAGCCTATCTCAGCTGCATTCGGGCGGAAGGCGGGCTACACCCTGGACAAGTCGCCACCTCATTGCAGGGCCAACACAGATAGACAGACAACATTCACACACTAGGGCCAATTTAGTGTTGCCAATCAGCCTATCCCCAGGTGCATGTCTTTGGAGGTGGGAGGAAGCCGGAGTACCCATAGGGAACATGCAAACTCCACACAGAAAGACCGCGAGCTCGGGGATCGAACCCAGGACCTTCGTATTGTGAGGCACATGCACTAACCCCTGTGTCAACCGTGCTGCCTCATTGTACAACCCGAATCTAAGAATCTTTCAATACAATACAGAGAACCCAACAAGTGTTTGAATGTAGATTAGCTCAAAAGCAAGAATATTACATTAGCAAACAAAATATATCAAACAGTCGTTAACAGCACATCATGTTTAGAATATAACTATTGGTTCTCTCATCAAATAGTCTAATAATAATTTGTAACTAAAAGCAGTATTGTGCACAGGTCACCTATTACCGCACACTGCCATCATGCGGCCATACAGCGAACTACTCCAAACTGCAGTCATATCTGTAACCATGCCTTCTTTTGGAGCTGATTGGACAACGCCAGGCGCTAAATAGCCAATCATTAGGCTCTGCCTCCTGTTAACAGGGCTTCCATTCTCAGTGGCCTCTGTGCAGCTGATATTTATAGAAACGCAAGGATGAAGAGGGTACAAGAAGAGCAGGAACAAAAGAAATAAAAAGTGTGAGGAAAGAGAATGACACTTATCTCCATCTTGTTGTTCCAGTTTTTTTCGTCACTGAATAATGACACCCAACTATGCACTTAACTACTGTACATTAAGTGTACTTCCTGCACATGCACCCTTGTACTGATGAAAGGAATGAAGTGGCTCAATGTTTTCAAAACTAACTTTACACAGGAAACTTAATACTGTATGCAGTTTATTACATCCAATACAGGAAGTGCATGAACAATTATGTATAATGCTTAGTTTTTAAAGGCGATAATAATTTCAGTTCTTTAGCATTATTTATCAAATATATATACAGCCTAAAACAGACATTAGTCCAGGGGTGTCAAACGTAAGGCCCGCGGGCCTGATATTATTTTTTTATCTTGATAGATTGAAAATTAACACCAATGAGTTGACTGATGAACATTATCACATAATTTAATCAGGAAGTATAGATAACGACAAATAAAGATAGAATACTGTTAACTGCAACATGTAAGTGTAAAAAATAATAATAATTATTATGATTTGTTCAGTTTCAGAATGTGCTTGTCCTATTTTTAGGCAAAGAAAACAATCTGAAGTTGTCTTTATTTTTAAGTTATCGTGATTTTTCTCCATATGGCCCCCGATCTAAAATGACTGACGCCCCTGCATTAGACCAACATCATATCTAAAATACTACTGAATAAAAATTTAAAAAAGGCAACCAAATTAAAATAAACTATACTCTTAGTAGGCCTATGACAATGAGTAACTGCACACTGGCCAGTGATTCTCAAACTGTGGTAAGCGTACCACAAGTGGTAAGCGGGCACCATCTAGTGGTACGCCAAGGAAGTCTGCAAATATGTACTATATAAGGAGCATCATTGTTGATGATGTTTGCGCATTGTGTATAGTGTTACAGTGGCCGAAAACAATACACTGGCTTCTTCTTAATGAATACTCAGGCCTACTACACTACTGTATAATAATGTTGGTCATTAAGGTGGTACTTGGAGAGCCAAGTGTTTTCTTAGGTGGTACTTGGTGTTAAAAGTTAGAGAAAAAAGCTAGAATAACAGACAGGTTTGTAAATTACAACCAACGTGTGTTGATTCTTCATTAAATTGTGCAGATTGAAAAATAGTGGAGAACATGTATTTTGAATTTTCTTACACTGGTACCTCCCTAAAATGGTGAACTCTATAGGAATAGTGACAAGAATTCCCTGTAAGTGATGCTGTAGGCCACTTTTAGAGAGGTGTAGCAGGTACATGCACTGTATTACTTATATGACAAGACATAAAACAGTTTGTTCTTCTTTTGGAGGCCTGCCTGCCTGCTGTGTGCTCATTTATGATCATTTAGCTATACGTTACTGTACAGTAAGTGCCTGCCACCTGCACCGCTGCACAGCGAGAGGTCAGTGCACATGAATGCCTTCCGAATGAAAAATATGGACATTACTGACATTTCACCGCATGGGTCTGCTTTAAATCATGATGAATACCGCAGGAGGCTCACTGTCGACACCCATTGGGTACACTCAGTATAGTTTTACCGTTTTTTTAGTTTTTAACTGTTAACACACCCATAAATAACAATGTGGGATACTATTTCTATAAACATATGCTCATATTCCCTACTTTGTTATTAAAATTTATTTTTTTATTTTCATATTCAATACTGCAACTAATTCTACAAACTGATTTTAATTGTTTCTATAACAGCTACAATAAAGTTATATTCTATTCTAACATGAGCTTATTTACCAATGTACCCCTGTACAGTTACATCTATGCCAGTGGTTCTCAAACATTTGTCACCAAGTACCACATCAGAAAACACTTGGCTTTCCAAGTACCACCATAATGACCAACATTAAAATATAGTAGCGTAGTAGGCCTTAAGGTTGATTGTCACACCCCGCCTCGGGTGAAGGTAATGTAACCTTTGCAAACCGGACTTTCAAATCAAGGATGGCAAGGCACGCAGTTGGTAACAGTTTACAAACATTTATTGAAATCCCCCCCAAAAAAGTGTCAAAAGGTAAACAATGACAGGATAACAAAGCACCTACAATCTCAGTAGATGATGCATGGAGACCGAAACTCCTGCTTAGGACAGAGAACCTCCTCTGGCAGTGACCAACAGCAGACTGTCAGAAAAACTGCATTTTCCAACTCAAATAGCCCATAGCTCCGCCCACTAGCTGGGACCAATTTGACAGGGGGAATTAAGAAAACAGTTATTTTGTAAATTACACCGTAAATAACCATCACATGTCTAAAAAGTATTCACATAGTACTTTTGCATGTGTAGTGCAGTCATTTTTGTACACAGTATATTCAGGCTTAGGTAACATCACTTTTAAATGTCCAGTGTCCTTCTGTAACACCCAGCTTTTGATAATCATGGTTCGACCCAAATTTGGCCTAATTGGTGAATGCAGGTGTGTTCACCTATATAAAGCCCTCAACCCCACCCTGACTTTTTTAGTCAACTGTTCAGAGCCATGGTGGGTGACAGGTAACAATTTGTTTGTTGAGCACATGCTTTTCACTAGCTAACAAGATTGAATGTTTGTAGTTTTTCCATGTTGAGCTTCCCAACAAATGTGTACGGTTTGTGAGGAAGTCCAAAGGTCAAACAGTGACAGTGTGGGGTCAAACTGTCACATTACCTCCCTCCTCTCCAGCGACAGCAAGTTCAGGGAGACGAGACAGGTAATCAGCTAGCAAGTTAGTTTTGCCAGCTCGATGTGTGATATTGAAGCAAAAGGGCTGTAACGCCAAGTACCATCTGGTGACACGGGAGTTCTTATCCCTCATGGAGTTGATCCAGCTCAATGCTCGGTGGTCCGTTTCCAGATCAAAGGTCCGTCCCAGAAGGTAATAACGTAGGCTGTCCAATGCCCACTTGATGGCAAGACATTCCTTTTCGATGGCAGAGTACCTAGTTTCTCTGGGATGCAGTTTACGGCTCAGATATAGAAGCGGTTGTTCCTCGCCCTCCTTTCCTTGGGCTGGGACGGCTCCAAGGCCCACATCGGAGGCATCAACTTGAACAAGGAATCGCTGGTTGAAGTCAGGACTTCGTAAGACCGGGAAAGAGCATAGAATAGCTTTGACCTTTGTGAAGGCAGTTTCACATTTTTCTGTCCATTTGACTGGATTAGAGGATGCTTTGGTAGTCAGCTCGACAAGAGGATCTGTGATGGTAGAGAAGTGGGGCACAAATCTTCTGTACCACCCAGAAAGCCCCAAGAATGACCGGACCTGCTTCTTTGTCCGGGGTCTAGGGCTGTCTTGGATAGCCTTCACCTTGTCCACCTGAGGACGTATCTGCCCGTTGCCAAGATGGTAACCTAGGTAGCACACCTCAGTTTTGGCCCACTCACCTTTCTGGGTGTTAAGAGTGAGCCCAGCAGAATGGACCCGGATCAGGACTTGACGCAGGTGAGAGAGGTGGTCTTTCCAGGAAGTGCTGAAAACCACCACATCATCGAGATAGGCAGCAGAGAACTGGCCACACCCCTGCAGAACGCGATCCATTAGCCGCTGAAAGGTTGCGGGGGCTCCGTGGAGTCCGAATGGCATCACTGTGTAATGATAAAGACCCTTTGGTCCACGGAAGGCAGTGTACTCCCTTGACTCCTTCTCTAAAGGCACTTGCCAGTATCCCTTACACAGGTCAAGGGTAGTGATGAATACGGCTTTGCCCAGCTTTTCAAGAAGTTCATCAATACGTGGCCTAGGATAAGCATCAAATTTAGAAACGGCATTCACTTTGCGTATGTCATTACATACTCTTATCGTGTTGTCTTTTTTAGGAACGAGGACAATGGGGTTACACCACTCACTGTTTGAGGGTTCAATCACTCCTAGATCCAGCATGGTTTGGATTTCATGGTTGAGGGGCTCCACCATCCGCTCAGGCACTCTGTATGGGCGCTGACGGATAGGTGTTGGGTTTTTTAAGTGAATGACATGTTCAATTAGTGGAGTTCTTCCTGGCTTTCCACTGAACAATACTGGGAATTCTTCACACACTTGCAAGAGTTTAAGGGCAGATTGTGCAGACAAGTGACTTACATCAGGTTTCTGTAGTGTAGTGAGCATAGACAGATCTGTCTCCTCCACATCATCCTCCATTTTCACTTCCCGTGCCAGCATCACCTTTTCCTCTTGCAACTCCTTGCTTTGAGTAGGTACTTGACTGGCCTGGACATCCTTTCCTTCCACAGAGGATTTCCTCTCCTTCCATTCCTTCAGAAGGTTGATGTTGTACACTTGGGATGCTTTTCCTTTATCCGGATGTGAGATCTCATAGGTGACTGGACCAGCTTGTCTGACCACGGGGTAAGGACCTTTCCATTGGGCCAGCAGTTTATGACTTGAGGTTGGAAGCGAGAGCATGACCTTTTGACCTGGCTGTAGCACCCTCTGACGTGCTTTCTGGTCATACCAGGTCTTCTGTTTCAAGGGGCAGACTGGGGCTCGATGCCCTGGCTGTTGGCAGTGGTAGCAGATGAGATCCTTCACTGGACTCTGTCTTGGGAACAGTCTGTTGTCCCCTGAGGTGCTGTAACCACCTGCTTTCTGCACACCTCTTTGGTGTGACAGGTCGGCTGCACCTTGGGCTGCTACATGGTTGTTCTGCTGCCTTGGCATTCGGAGTCCTCTACGAGCATTCAAGTACTGGCCTGCAAGTTTAGCAGCAGTAAGTCCGTCTTCTGGCTCATGTTCCTTGACCCAAGTCTTCATTTCGTTGGGCAGCATGCGAAGCATTTGCTCCAGAATGAAAAGCTCTGCGATCTCTTCTTTAGAACGCTGCTCTGGCTTGATCCATCTTCTGTAGAGACCTTTGAGTCTGTTGTAAGTCTCCTTGGGAGATTCACCAGGGGGAATGTAGGTTGACCGGAACTGGAGCCTATAAGTCTCAGGAGAGATATCAAACTTAGCAAGGAGGGCTTCTTTAAGGTCAGTGTAGACGTTGGAAGCATCTTCCTCCATTGCAGAATAGGCATCCAGGGCTTTGCCGGTCAAGAGTGGAACAAGTGTGCAGGCCCACTCAGACTGAGGCCAGCCCCAGGTGCGAGCGATGCGCTCAAAGCGGACAAGAAAGTTTTCGATGTCCTCACCCTGCTGGAAAGGGGGCATCTTTGGGCCTTGTCGGAGATGATGGTCAGGTGGCAAGGAATCTCTGGACGGCGACGCTTGAGGACTAGGAGTTGGCTGTGGGCGAGGTTTGGGTTTGGGCGACTGCTCATAACGACTATCAACAGGACGGTTAGCATTTTGGTTAGTGAGTGAGTGATCTAGGCTAGGCCTTGTACAGACATTTTTTAACTCCTGGAGTTCACGGACTAGGATAGCTTCCCTACGTTGCTGTCCAATCAAAAAGTCTTGGAACATGTTAACCAGGGTAGGTTCACTTAGTACTCTTTCAGTCCTTTGTGGCTCAGCAGACCACCTAGCCTTCCCAGAACCCTTCCTATGCTGCTTATGCCTATAACGTCTTCTTCAGACTCCTCTGTGTTCCATCCAACTTCACGCTCCTCAGCCATAGTCGTCCGGTCCAGCCTTATCGCCGTGGCCCCTCGACCAGCCATCTCATTAGTCTTCTCTGTCATTGCCACCTCCGACACTTGGGATCTCAAACCAGTTCTGGCCTGCCCTCTGCCAGATTTGTTGTAAACTCTGCTGCTTGCCATCCCACCACTGCCACCATATGTCACACCCCGCCTCGGGTGAATGTAATGTAACCTTTGCAAACCGGACTTTCAAATCAAGGATGGCAAGTCACGCAGTTGGTAACAGTTTACAAACATTTATTGAAATCCCCCCAAAAAAAGGGTCAAAAGGTAAACAATGACAGGATAACAAAGCACCTACAATCTCAGTAGATGATGCATGGAGACCGAAACTCCTGCTGAGGACAGAGAACCTCCTCTGGCAGTGACCAACAGCAGACTGTCAGAAAAACTGCATTTTCCAACTTAAATAGCCCATAGCTTCGCCCACTAGCTGGGACCAATTTGACAGGGGGAATTAAGAAAACAGTTATTTTGTAAATTACACCGTAAATAACCATCACATGTCTAAAAAGTATTCACATAGTACTTTTGAATGTGTAGTGCAGTCATTTTTGTACACAGTATATTCAGGCTTAGGTAACATCACTTTTAAATGTCCAGTGTCCTTCTGTAACACCCAGCTTTTGATAATCATGGTTCGACCCAAATTTGGCCTAATTAGTGAATGCAGGTGTGTTCACCTATATAAAGCCCTCAACCCCACCCTGACTCTTTTAGTCAACTGTTCAGAGCCATGGTGGGTGACAGGTAACAATTTGTTTGTTGAGCACATGCTTTTCACTAGCTAACAAGATTGAATGTTTGTAGTTTGTCCATGTTGAGCTTCCCAACAAATGTGCACGGTTTGTGAGGAAGTCCAAAGGGCAAACAGTGACAGTGTGGGGTCAAACTGTCACATTGATAAAAAACAAGGCAGAGGTATAATTTAACAAGTATATTTTAATATAATATTACACATAGTTTGAACAGTAACACTGTGTTTGAATATAGGAAAATAAAACACATACTTTATTCAAAAGACTATTTGGCATATCAATAGATGAAGCCCAAGTACCACAGGTTGAGAGTCACTGATCTATGCCATTCCCAGCCACTACATGGCCTTTTTGCATGGTCCCCCCTCATGTGCTCATGTGCAGTGTTATTATAATCCATCAAGCACATATAATTTGATATTAGTTAAATATATTGTTATTTCTTTACACGCACATCATTTCACATATTTTAAAAGGTATTTCTTGATTGAGGGGGTTAGTTTTACAATTTGACAATGCTTTTTTGTGAACTTTTGGATCTGACTCGGGGAGGCTTTTGGCCATGACCATGTTTGCAACGGAGACCAGCTGCTGGCTCTCCATCACACCGGAGTCCGCGTGGAGGGACCGCAGGAGATACGGAGCGTTGAGCGTCGAGATGGACGAGCATCACGGACCTGAATGAGCATGTATCGGACACTTCGGTCTCCCTAGACCAGTGGTTCTTATACTTTTTTTCCATCAAGTACCACCTCAAAAACACTTGGCTCTCCAAGTACCACCATAATTAGACTTAGACTTCCTTTATTGTCATTCAAATTTGAACTTTACAGTACAGATAAGAACACAATTTTGTTGCATTAGCTCGTTGTGGTGCAGGATAAAAGAGTAATAAGGTGCAGATATAAATGGATTTACTGTACAGATAAATATATTGCACTTTTGCATATGCATCTACGTTTACGGATGTATGTTATATTGTCTTTATATTTCAGCGAGTTAATCCTTTTTTGGGGCAATTGAGGGGATTATTATGATGCGTTCAAGAGTCTTATGGCCTGAGGGAAGAAGCTGTTACAGAACCTGGAGGTTCTGCGACGGAGGCTGCGGAATACAGTAGCGTAGTAGGCCCAAGTGTTCATTAAAAACAAGGTTTTATTCAACAGGTACATTTAATATTTTGGCCACTGTAACAATACACATCGTTTGAACAGTAACACTGGGTTTGAATATTTAATCAAGTGATACTTTGGCGTACCACTAGACGCAGCCCAGTTTGAGAATCAGTAGCTCATCCCCACGGACTGGGCTAGCTGGCAGCCTCAGATGGAGTCGGCTCACTTGGTTGCTTTGTTGGGTCTGCTCCTGTCTCCCCAGCAGAAGATAGTGCGGAGCACTGCAGAGATCACCGCAGTATACAGTATGTGGGTGTTAATATAATGTTTTTGTTTTGTTTTTTGTCTATGCATGGTGCAATCACATGTGCCATTATTTATGTTTATTGGTAAAAACACTATTTCCACATTCACCCATTCACACACACTGGTGGCGGGATCTGCCATGCAAGGCCCTCACCACAACTCATCAGGCGCAAGGGTGAAGTGTCTTGCTCAAGGACACAACGGACGTGACTAGGTTGGTAGAAGCTGGGGATCGAATGAGGAACCCTCAGGTTGCTGGCATGGCCACTCCCCCAACTGCGCCACGCCGGCGTTGCTAATTTTTTGTTTTTTGTTGCATTTTACTTTGTAGCTGTATGTAAGAATTGCGCCGCTGAAGCGGTTGCATCAGCTTTGTGCTCTTTTAATGGCTTTAATGTCGTTTGATGTTTTCCTCTTCTACCTGCACTGCAACAAAATAATTTTCCCATTGTGGCTTGAATAAAGTTTATTCTATCTTATTAGCATTGCGGCGATGACGCCTATAGTGCATGCACTTATAACGTATTCAGTTAGAATATAATAGAATAGAATAGAAACTACTTTATTGATCCCTGGGGTAAATTCAGCACCACAGTTCACTCACAATAAACAACAAACACTTAGGTTTTTTTTTTACATGTGAATAATATAAATACAGTCTATTATACAACATTATTCACATGTGAATAATATAAATACATTCTATTATACAGCATTATTCACATGTGAATGGGGTGCATTGACTGCAGCGCATTGTACGTGCTGCTGAGAAGGTGATTGGCTGCAAGCTCCCATCCCACCAGGACTTGTTCTCCTCCAGGACCAGGAGGCGTGTGGGTCGGATCACAGCTGACTCTTCTCACCCTGGACACAAACTATTCTCCCCTCTCCCCTCAGGCAGGAGACTACGGTCCATCCAGACCCACACCTCCCGCCACCTGAACAGTTTTTTCCCCTCGGCCATCAGGCACATGAACAATAACTCCTAACAGTAGCTCCTTTGAATTCCTTCTAAGTCTATAACAAGATCTGATAGCTCAGTTACAGCTCTTGTTATTACCAAATCTGTGTTATATGTGTTTTATGTTGCACGATTGCACCAAGAAAAATTCCTAGTTTGTGAACTCGTTCTCAAACAATGGCAATAAAACTATTCTGATTCTGATTCTGAATAATATACAGTCTATTATACAGCAGTATTCACATGTGAATAATATAAATACAGTCTATTATACATTCAAGTACAGTCAAAAAGGAATATATGCATTATACAGTCTGATGGCTGTCGGTATGAAGGACTTCCTGTGTCGTTATGCGTTAGTTAGTTAGTTACTTAGTTACTTAGTGGCCTAGTGGTTAGAGCAGGGGTGTCCAAACTTTTTCCACTGAGGGCCGCACACTGAAAAATCAAAGCAAGCGGAGGCCATTTTGATATTTTTTATTTTAAAAACCAATACAATATATGTGTACAAAAGATACATTTAGTCCTCCAGTCAGACTTGATTCCGGGGACCCCAAAAGGTTTTGGTGAAAAAAAATATTACAAATGTGTCATTATTTAGTATTATTATTATTATTATTATTATTATTCAAGGTTTAAATCTCTAGATCAACATTAGGTCTATCTGTCAATATAACGCTTTTAAAGATTTAAGTTGTATGCCATTTTTGTCAAGGAAAACCATGTTTTTTTATGGAAAAAAACACTAAATATGCAATATTTTCCCCCAATAAAATTTTTAAGTGGAATATTTGAGATTATATAATAATTGGAGTCTTAAAAAGGTCAATAACTCATAACAACATTGATTTTAATTCATTATTTTTTGAGCAATGACACTTAAAAAAAAAAAAGTCCCACTAAAATTATTGGGGATCCAAAAGGGTACTGCTCAGTAAAGTTTAAAAAAATAAATCCAAAATATTTTTTAACTTTTACCACAATAGTCTCAAGATCAACTTCAGGGGCAGTACTTATCAAGCTTCTTACAGTGCCATTTTACACTTAAGTCCTGAGAATTTGCGAAATTTAGCCCTACTCTCAAACTTAAGAATAAAAGCTTTTTATCAACGTTCTTAAGTCTAAGAATCACTCCTACTCTCCACGATATTTAAGAGACCTTCAGAGGTGTCTTAAGTGGTTAGGAGTTGCCAGCAGGGGATGGCACTGAGGCGAGAGAGATGTGCGCGAACGTTCAGGGAACGGAACAATGTTGTTGTTTTTTTTGATGACGAGCAGCTGATCAAACGGTATCGTTTCGACAGAGCGGATATTATTTTTGTCACAGATTTAATACTTTTCGATTCCTTGTTGATTTCTGCATGTGTCTGCAGTGGGCTAGTATATATAGAGCCACCCACACCAGTTTCAAATTAGTTGCCTAATTAATGAATTGGAAAGAAAATGTTATGACAGTAGCGTATGTGTGTGGCCGGGAGGTGAGTGACGTCAGTGAGTGTGTGGGCGATAGAAGAGAGGGAGCGGTAGCGTGAGTGCCGGCGGGGACTAGTTTGTTTTGTATTATTTTGTAGTTTATTGTCAAAATATACACTCCCATTGTCCACTTAAATATTTCCAAGATATTTCTTTATTCTTAGACAACGGATTCCATTCCGTGATTGGTCATTTCTATGGACACAGAAATGACGTCACCTAAAATTCCGTTTACGGCACATAGTAATGTCGTAATTCAGCTCTGAGTGTGACACTTAAGATTCAGTCCTACACTTCGATGAAAGTGTGAGTAAGACGCTTGATAACTAACTTTTAAGTGCAGCTTTCAGCGAATAATTTATTTACTCTTAAGTCAACTCTTAGCAGACTTCTTAGGAGTAATTCTAAGAAGCTTGATAAGTACGGCCCCAGATCTATCCGTCAATTATAAGTTTTTATTGTTGTTTATGTTTTTTGTTTGTTCGTTTTAGGCCCTTCTTTAAAAAACGTTGTTTTTTAAATGGCAACCAAAAAATATGCAACATTTTCCCCCCAAAATATCTCAAAGTGGAATATTTAATGTGAAGTAAATGGAGCCTTGAATAGGTCAATAATTCATAATGAGATTGATTTTGATTCATTATTATTTTTTTAAAGAAAGAAACTGCCTGCATGGCAGCTTTGTGTTATTAGAGTAAATAATGCAACATGTTCTTGTTACATTTCACCTGTTTGCTCTTTTTTTTCATCGTATTTTTAGAATGTGCCGTGGGGCCGTTAAAAAATTAACTGCGGGCCGCAAATGGCCCCCGGGCCGCACTTTGGACACCCCTGGGTTAGAGTGTCCGCCCTCAGATCGGTAGGTCGTGAGTTAAAACCCCATACCCCATACCAAAGATTATAAAAATGGGACCCATTACCTCCCTGCTTGACATTCAGCATCAAGGGCTGGAATTGGGGGTTAAATCACCAAAAATGATTCCCGGGCGCGGCCACCACTGCTGCTCACTGCTCCCCTCACCTCCCAGGGGGTGATCAAGGGTGATGGGTCAAATGCAGAGAATAATTTCGCCACACCTAGTGTGTGTGTGTGACAATCATTGGTACTTTTACTTTTTAAAAACATGCACAATAGGCCAAAAAAAAAGAGTGTCATCATTTCGTGCTATTGAATGCATCAAAGCATCAAAGGCGTTTACGTTCCAGAGCGGCACGCACAGGAGCGGCAGAGTGGAGCGTTGTGTTTACTTCCGGACATCGACGCGAGAGTGCTTGTCTGAGCAGCGGCGGCAGCCTCACTGGAGCTTTCAGGCTGTCAGCTGCAAGGTTTCATGACAGAGCTGACCGGCGTCGATCAGCAGCATCCACAGCCGGACCCCCGTGCGCCTCTGCCCGGCTCAAAGACCTTCCACCGCCCTGTCTTCCAGGCTGCTTCTTCTTCATTCCCCGCGCTAGCCGAGGATCACAACAAGGACAATCACCCCCGAGTGTTTGAGCGCCGTTTGTGCGTGCGTGTGGAGGCAACGGACCCCGGGAGCGGGTGCGACGGGGCCCGGGAGAGAAGGCAGCCCCGGCAGCAAAGGGAGTCGGCCGGGTTAAAGTAGAGGGGTCGCCTCCGACTCCTCGCGTTATCCCCCTGCTAGCTAGCATCAGCCCAGCTAGCTCCAGGCGGCACCATGGACTGGTTAATGGGGTGAGCACACACACACACACACACACACGCACAGCCTCCTCTCATTTGACAGGTCACCTGCGCAGTCATTGTTTTCATACCGCCATGAGCTTGTCACCGCCGTTATTGACATTTCCCCCAGTCCACTGTCGTGTTGAAAGCCCACACGTTCCCCACTTTTAAGTCATTATGTTGCTGTAAGCGGCTAGCGCGTTGCTTAGCTTAGCCTAGCCCGGCGAGGCTAGCTAGCTCGACAGCTAAGCTGGCAGCGGGCTTAACCTGCACTGATAAACGGACTTAATTTTAGCAAGGACCCGCAGTCTTGTTTTTGACATATTCCAGGCGTGTTATTCTCCACCCGAGAATGGCAACACCCACATTGGATTCGGAGAGTGTCATTCTCGGTGACAGTTCTCTGTAAGGGGATGCTTATTTATAGCAATGAATAACCCAGCAAAGTGGCTAACATTAGCTGGCTCCCTGGTTGAGTTTATACCCCAGCGCAAGGTGCTCCTTACCGGGTTGCCTCTTTCTGCTGGCCGTGCTGGCCCAGCTATGAATGGGAGATGTAAAACATCACAGTAATGGATGCTTGTATTGACAGTTTCAAGTTAATCATTCTAAATCCTGCAATCGGAGAGCACTATGTGCTTCTAAAAGCTGGAGAAAGCTATTATGGTGATGTCAATCAGAAGTTAGAGGCCACCATTTAAGCACCATCCAAAGCCAACTACCCTGTGAATAATGTCTATTAAGATGTGCAGGAAATAAGTAAGATAGAATGTGTTAGGCACTGTCTGGGCTGTGTTTTCTATAGCAGTGTTTTTCAACTGTTTTTTACTTTGAAAAAATCCAGAGGCACACCAATATGGAAGTAGAATTGTCTCACGTCAACTTATATATGTCAATGTGATATAAATGCATATGCATATATTAATAAATATACAAATACAAATGTGATATACAAATAAATAAATCATTTGTATAAATAAATGCGTATTTGTAAATATATTTTTGATATTTGAAAATATGTACAAATAAAATGTAAAAATATAAAAATGTGACCTACAAATAAATCAAGAATTTGTATAAATAAATGTGTATTTGTAAATATATTTTTGAGATTTGTATGTAAATATGCTTGATTTTGTATTTGTATTGAATTTGCAAATGTGGATCGCTTTTTTGCTTTTGTGTCGATGAGACATTCCTCCCACAAACCAGCTGCACAAATAAATGTGACCTACACACTCCCCTGAACAACCAGCAGAGGGCACTGCGGCCAGAGCGGTCTCGGTCATAGACATGGTCTGACACTGGCGAGCCAATCAGAGGTGCACTAGTGAGGGTCATATGATGATTGATATGTGATGATGATTTGACACACATTGCACTGATAAGAGATCAGTATCTACATCGGGACAAGGTCATTAAACGGCATTGATATAATAAAATAAGCAGCTAGCACGGTCTTTCAGATTAACTGGATACATTAGCATTAGCTAATACAACGCTAACGTTAGCAAGCTCAGGCCCGTTGTGTGTTCTCTCTGTAAAGACGTGGATTGTTTTTGTGCTGAGAACTCCGGGCATTTTGCATATAATGTATATAATGCTCTGTGACCAAGACCGCTCTGGCTGCAGTGTCCTCTGCTGGTTGTTTGAGGGAGTCTGTAGGTCACATTTATTTGTGCATCTGGTTTGTGGGAGGAATGTCTCATCGACACAAAAGCCAAAAAGCGATCCACATATGCAAATGCAATACAAATACAAAATCAAGCATGTTTATATTCAAATCTCAAAAATATATTTACAAATACACGTTTATTTATACAAATTCTTGTCCCAGTCCCATAACATCTACGGCTTTTGGAACTCAGTGCACACATAACAACCTATCTGGATTCGATAAGAGATTTGATAAGGAATCGGTTCGATAAGAGGATTCGATAATGGCATCGACATCGATAGTTTCTCAACGAACATCATCCCTAGTTCCGTGTCTTCCTTTGACCGCTATTCCCCGCACCTGCTTTGTTTTAGCAATCAAAAACATTTAAGTTGTTGCTATTTTTTTTTTTGTGTTGACATTGTTGATTGTCATGTCATGTACGGATGTACTTTGTGGACGCCGTCTCTGGTCCACACGCTGTAAGTTTTTGCTGTCGTCCAGCATTCTGTTTTTGTTTACTTTGTAGCCAGTTCAGTTTTAGTTTCGTTCTGCATAGCCATCCCTAAGCTTCAATGCCTTTCCTTAGGGGCACTCACCTTTTGTTTATTTTTGGTTTAAGCATTAGATACCTCTTTGCCTGCACGCTGCCTCCCGCTGTCGTCTGCATATTGTGATCACGACAAAC